>NW_026692955.1:0-44262 GCF_021218885.2 Marmota monax
TTAAAGAACAACAACACCAACAAAAAAATGAAATGAAAGAAAAAGAAAAAAAATAAGAAATGCAGTCATAGAGTTCGATTAACTTCTCTTCCAGTAGGTGGAGCTGTGCCCACTGGGCCAAGCTTCTCCTCTCAATAGGTGGGAACCATTCACTGTGCAGCAGTTCTTAGTCCCAGACTGGGCGGATCTCCAGTCCTGAGTGCCTAGGGCCTTCTCTTGTGTTTCCTCAAGCCAGGCCCTGCTCACCTGTGATGCTTACCGCAATACTGGTTACACCCCAGGTCTGCTGCTCCTGGGAGCCCTGTTTTCATGAACGCCTGGGCACACTCTCCCTGTTTGCCTCCCTCAGACCCTAAGTTTGTAGAGCTTGGGGCTGAGAACCCCCAGCAAATTTGCTTGCCCTCCAGTAGCCACGCCCCCGGTGGCTGGTGCAAGAGGCCTCAGTTGTCAGCACTGGTGGGAGCGGTAGCCGGGAGTTCTGCTCCGTGAGTCCCACACCACTCCTGATTCCCTAGGTCTGGCTATGGTGCTCACAGGAGAGCTGGGAGGGGCTCTTAAGGTTCCCCGCTGTGTGGAGAGAGATGGCTAGGAGATTACACACCTGTCACGCTGGTTTCAATGAAGTTATCTCCTCCGCCCGTGAAGTCAGCTGTCTGCCAAGGTGGTATCCAGTTTGCATGGTGTTCGCGGGGCTGTTCGCAGTGCAGGGCGGGTGGGGCTGTTGGTTTAGATTTCAAAAAGCATGTATCACTAGAGGGGAAAACAAGTTGAAACCTAAAATTCAAAGTGTTCCTGCAAATGAAAGCTTCATCCTAGAAGAAAGAAATTTGGGCAGCCAAGTTCAACTAGTGTACCAATCTTTACTGCCAAGTATCAACAAGATCAGGCGAAGAAATAATTGCTGAGATTCCAGTATACTTGGAGTTCTGTGGAAGCTCTGAAAACAGTTTCAAATGAAAGCGTATTTTCTTTTCCTGTGTTTAGGACTACTTCAAAATGGAACAATGCATAGAAAGTTCGCAGAGAACTAATTGAGTGAGTCAAATTTCAAGCAGCTGGCATAAACAGCGTTTGATTTAGAGTTCCAAATGCCATTACCCTATAGGGGAAAATGAAGTGAAACCTAAAAATACAATGTGTTTCTGCAAACAAACCCTTCAACCTAGAAGAACAAAATTTGGGCAGCCAAGTACAAGTGGTATACTCATCTTTCCTGTAAGCATAAACAAGACTGGGTGAAAAAATATTTGCTGAGATTCCAGTAAACTCAGAATTCTTTGGAAGTTCTGAAAATGCTTTCAAATGAAAGTGTATTTTCTATGCCTCTGCTTAGTGCTACTTCAACAGGGAACAAAGCATAGACAGTGAACTGAGAATGAATTGAGTGAGTCTAGTTTCAAGCAGCTACCAAACCATGTTTGATTTAGAGTTCCAAATGCATGTATCCCTTTAGGGGAAAACAAAGTGAAACCTAAAATTTCAAAGTGTTCCTAAAATGAATGCTTCAATCTAGAAGAACAAAATTGGGGCAACCAAGTCCAACTGGTACACTCATCTTTCCTGCCATGTATCAACACGATGAAAAAATATTTGCTGTGATTCCAACAAACTCAGACTCTGTGGATGCTCTTCAAACACTTTCAAATGGAAGTGCATTTTCTTTGCCACTCCTTAGGGCAACTTAAACAGGGATAAAAACATAGAGAGAGCACTGAGAACTAATTGAATGAGTCTATTTTAAATCAGATAGCACAAACCGTGTTTGATTTAGAGTTCCAAATGCATGTGTCCTTTTAGGGGGAAACAAAGTGAAACCTAAAAATTCAATTTTTTCCTGCAAATGAATGTTTCATTCTAAAAGAATGTAATTTTGGCAGCAAATTTCAACATGTATACTTATCTTTAGTGCCAAGTATCAACAAGTTCAGGTGAAAAAAATAATTCCTGAGATTCTAGTAAACTTGGTGTTCCTGTGTAAGCTCTGCAAATGCTTTCAAAAGAGAGTGTATTTTTTTGCCTCTCCTTATGGTTACTTCAAAAGGGAACAACACATAGAGACCATAGTGAGAACTAATTGAGTGAGTCAAGTTTCAAGCAACTAGCACAACCCGTGTTTGATTTAGAGTTCCAAATGCATGTATCCTTATAGGCGACAATGAAGTGAAACCTAAAAATCAAAGTGTTCCTGCAAAACAACACTTCAAAATTGAAAAAGGAAATTTGGGCAGCCAAGTGCAAATGGTATACTCATTTTTATTGCTATGTATCAACAAGGTCGGGTCAAAAAATATTTGTTGATATTCCAGGAATCTCAGAGTTCTTTGGAAGCTCTGAAAACATTTTCAAAAGAAAGTGTATTTACTTTAATTCTGCTTAGGTCTACTTCAACAGCTAACAATGCATAGAGAGTACATAGAAAACTAATTGAGTGAGTCAAGTTTCAAGAAGCTAGCACAAACCTTGTTTGATATAGAGTTTCAACTGCATGTATTCGTATAAAAGAAAACGAAGTGAAACCAAAAATTCAAAGTGTTCCTGCAAATGAACGCTTCAATCTAGATGAATGAAATTTAGGCAGCCAAGTATAACTACTACACTCACCTTTGGTGCCATGTATCAAAAAGATGGTGTAAAAAAATATTTGCTGAGATTCCAATAAACTTGGAGTTTTGTGGAAGTTTTGAAAACACTTTCAAATGAAAGTGTATTTTCCTTGCCTCTGCTTAGGGCTATTTCAACAGGTAACAATGTATAGAGTATACTGGGAACTAATTGAGTCAGTCACTTTTCAAGAAGCTAGGACAAACCGTGTTTGAGTTACACTTCTAAATGCATGTATCCCCATAGAAGAAAATGAAGTGAAACTTAAAATTTCAAAGTGTTCATGCAAACGAAGGCTTCAACCTGGATGAACAAAATTTGGGCAGCCAAGTGCAAGTGGCATTCTCATCTTTCCTGTCAAGTACGAACAAGATCGGGTGAAAAAATATTTGTTGAGATTCCAGTAACCTCGGAGTTCTTTGGAAGCTCTGCAAATACATTCAAATGAAAGTATATTTTCCTTGCCTCTGCATAGAGCTACATCAACAGGGAATAAAGCATAGAGATTGCACTGAGAAATACTTGACTGAGTCAAGTTCGAAACAGCTAGCACAATCTGTGTTTGATTTAGAGTTCCAAATGCCTATATACGTATAGGAGAAATGAAAGTGAAACCTAAAAATTCAAAATGTTCCTCTAAATTATCACTTCAAACTAGAAAAACAAAATTAGGACAGCCAAGTGTAACTCGTATATTCATCTTTCTTGCCAAGTATCAACAAGATCAGGTGAAAAAATATTTGCTGAGATTCCAGTTAATTCGGAGTTCTGTGGAAGCTCTGCAAATGCTTTCAAATTAAAGTATATTTTCATTGCCTCTACTTAGGGCTACTACAAGAGGGAACAATGCATAGAGAGCACCCTAAGAATGAATTGAGTGAGTTCAATTTTAAGCAGCTTGAAAAAACAGTGTTTTAGTTATAGTTCTAAATGCATACATCCCTAAAAGTTAAAAGGAAGTGAAACCTAAAAATTCAAAATGTTCCTGCAAACAAACGCTTCAACATTGAAGAATGAAATTTCAGCAGACAAGTGCAACTGGTATACTCATATTTGGTTCCAAGTATCAAAAAGTTTGGGTGAAAAAATATTTGCTGATATTCCAGTAAATTGAAGTTCTTTGGAAGCTCTGAAAATGCTTTCAAATTCAAGTGTATTTTCTTTGCCTCTGTGTAGGACTACTTCAACAGGGAACAAAACATAAAGAGCAAACTGAGAATGAATTGAGTGAGTCTAGTTTTAAACAGCTAGCAGAAACCACGTTTGATTTAGAGTTCCAAATGCATGTATCCCTTTAGGGGAAAACAAAATGAAACCAAAATTCAAATTCTTCCTCAACCTAGAAGAACGAATTTTGAACAGCTAAGTTATCCAATACACTCATCTTTGTACCACGTATCAACATGATCGGGCCAAAAAATATTTGTTGAGATTCGAGTAAATTCAGAGTTCTGTGGAAGCTATGCAAACACTTTCAAATGAAAGTTTATTTTCCTTGACTGTCTTTGGGGCTAGGTCAACAAGGAAAAAAGCATTGAGAGCCCCTGGAAAATTAATTGACTGAGTGAAATTTAAAGCAGCTAGCACAATCCATGTGTTAATTCGTGTTCCAAATGCAAGGATCCCTATACGGGAAAATGAAGTGAAACCTAAAAATTCAAAGTGTTCCTGCAAGTGAAGGCATCAACGTAGAAGAATGAAATTTGTGCAGCCAATTGCAACTGGTATACTCATCTGTCCTGAAAAGTATCAACAAGATGGGGAAAAAAAAACAATTGGTCAGTTTCCTGTAAATTCAGAGTTCTGTGGAAGCTATGACAATGATTTAAATGAAAGTGTATTTTTCTTGCCTCTGCTTAGGGATACTTAAAAAAAGGATAAACACATAGAGAGTGCACTGAGAAATAATTGAATGAGTCAATTTCTAAGCAGCCAGCACAATCCGTGTTTGATTTAGAGTTCCAAATGCATGAATCCCTATAGGGGAAAGTGAAGTGAAACCTAAAAATTCATAGTGTTCCTGCAAATGAATGCTTCAACTTATAAGAATTAAATTTGAGCAGCCAAGAGCAACTGGTATACATATTTTTCCTTCCAAGTATCAACAAGATCGGGTGAAAAATATTTGCTGAGATTCCTGTATATTCAGATTTCTGTGGAAGCTCTGCAAACTCTTTAAATGGAAGTGTATTTTACTTGCCTATGCTTAGGGCTACTTCAACATGGAACAAAGAATAGAGAGCACACTGAGAACTAATTGACTGAGTCAAGTTTCAAGCACCTAGGACAATCTGTGTTGGATTTAGAGTTTCATTTGCATATATACCTATAGGGGGAAAGGATGTGAAACCTAAATATTCAAAGTGTTCCTGCAAATGAACGCTTCAACCTAGATGAAGGAAATTTGGGCAGCCAAGTTGAACTGCTACTCTCATCTTTGGTACCACGTATCAAAAACATAGGGCCAAAAAATATTTGCTGAGATTCCAGTAAATTCGGACTTCTGTGGAAGCTCTGCATACGCTTTCAAATGAAAGTGTATTTTTCTTGCCTGTGTTTAGGGCTACTTCAACAGGAAAAAAACATAGAGAGCACATGGAAAATTAATTGAGTGAGTCAAATTTAAAGCAGCTAGCACAAACCGTGTTTGAATTTGTGTTCCAAATTCAATTATCCCTACAGGGGAAAATGAAGTTAAATCTAAAAATTCAAAGTGTCCTGCAAACGATCGCTTCACCCTAGTAGAACCAAATTTGGGCAGCCAAGTGCAAGTGGTATACACACCAAGTATCAACAAGATCGGTTTGAAAAAACAATTGGTCACTTTCCAGTAAACTCAGAGTTCTGTGGAAGCTCTGCCAATGCTTTAAAATGAAAGTGTATTTTCCTTGTCTCTGCTTAGGGCTATTTCAACAGGGAAGAAAGCACAGAGAGTAAACTAAGAATGAATTAATTGAGTCTAGTTTCAAGCAGATAGCACAAAATGTGTTTGATTTAGAGTTCCAAATGCATGTATCACTTTAAGGGGAAAACAAAGTGAAAACAAAAATTCAAAGTGTTCCTTCAAACGAATGCTTCAACCTAGAAGAACAAAATTTTTGGCAATCCAGTGCAATCTTTTCTGCCATGTATCAAGAAGACAGGGTGAAAAAATATTTGCTGAAATTCCAGTAAACTCGGAGTCCTTTCTAAGCTCTGCAGACGGGTTCAAGTGAAAGTGTATTTTCCTTGCCTCTGCCTATGGCTACTCCATCAGGGAACAAAGCATAGAGAGCGCACTGAGAACTAATTGAATGAGTCAAGTTTCAAACAGCTAGCAAAAACTGTGTTTGATTTAGAGTTCCAAATGTATGTATCCCTACAGGAGAAAACAAAGTGAAACCTAGAAATTCAAACTGCCGGCAAACGAATGCGTCAAAGTAGAAGAACGAAATTTTGGCAGCCAAGTGCAAATGGGACACTCATCTTTCCTGACAAGTATCAACAAGACTGGGAGAAAAAATATTTGCTGAGATTCCAGAAAACTCGGAGATCTTTGGAAGCTCTGCAAATGCTTTCAAATGAAAGTGTATTTTCCTTGCTTCTCCTTAGGGCAACTTCAACAAGGAACAAAGCATAGAGAGTGTACTGAAACTACTTGAGTGAGTCAAGATTTAAGAGCTAGCAAAAACCATGTTTGATTTAGAGTTAAAAATGCATGTAACTCTAGAGTGGAAAACAGTGTGAACCCTAAATACTCAAAGTGTTCCTGCAATCAAAAGCTTCAACATAGAAGAATGAAATTTGGGCAGCCAAGTGCAATTGGAATACTCATATTTGATGCCAAGAATCAACAAGATCCAGTGAAAAAATATTTGCTGTGATTCCAATAAACACGGAGTTCTTTGGAAGCTCTGCAAACACCTTCAAATTAAAGTGTATTATTTGTACCTCTGCCTAGGGTTACTTCAACAGGGAACCAAGCATAGAGATTGCACTGAAAACTAATTTATTGAGTTCTGTTTCAAGCACCTAGCACAAACCGTGTTTGATTTCGTGTTCTAAATGCTTGTATCCCTATTGGGGTATACGAAGTGAAACCTAAAAATTCAAAGTGTACCTTCAAATGCTTCAAGCTAGAAGAATGAAATTTGGGCAGCCAAGTTCATCTACTATACTCATCTTTCCTGCCAAGTGTCAAAAAGATCGGGTGAAAAAAAACATTTGCTGAGATTCCAGTAAACTCGGAGTTCTGTGTTGGCTCTTCAAATGCTTTCAAATGAAAGTGTATTTTCCTTTCCTCCTGCTTAGGGATATGTCAATAGGAAACAAAACATAGACATCACACTGAGAACTAATTGAGTGAGTCACGTTTAAATCAGCTAGCAAGAACCGTGTTTGATTTGGAGCTCCAAATGCTTGCAGTTCTATAGGGAAAAAGAAGTGAAACTTAAAATCCAAAGTGTTCCTGAAAACGAATGCTTCAAACTAGAAGAATGAAATTTGAGCATCCAAGTGCAAATGGTATACTCATATTTCCTGCTGAGTATCAACAAGACTAGGTGAAAGAATATTTGCTGAGATTCCAGTCAACTCGGAGTTCTGTGGAAGTTCTGCAAACCCTTTCAAATTAAAGTGTATTTTTCTTGTCTCTGCTTGTGTGAAGCTGTTCTCACACGTGATTTGGTACCTCCTGACTTGGTGTGAGGCGCTCAGGCCAGATGTTTGAGGGCTTATCCTGACCCTTTTTAGTTTTGAGTGCCTGTTCCTGTGGGGGTGTGACTGACCATTGTCCCTGAAACCATTCACTGACACTGACCTTGGAATGCTGTCCCCCTGGACCATCATTGGATGGAAATTTCCCCTGAATTTTTGTTCCCCAATAAAAGCCCACTCTCTGGCATGCTCTTTCTGTCTTCTGCTGATCTCTTGTGTAAACCTTGCTACCACATCAGGTGGCTCGAGGCAGGAGCCAGGAAGGGCTGTCTTTTTGCTGGGCAAGAAAAAGTTAAATTGAGTTTATGTGTCTTTATTTTGATGTCACTAGTTAACTTCTATGTTTAGAACCTCTAGTATGCAGCCAGCACACTGGTCCTGCAGCAGATTTAGCACCCACGAGGGAGCATTAAAAGGCATTCTATTAAAAGGCATTCAGAGCTCCATTAAATCTATTCAAATGGAAAACCTGCCTGAGGCTAAGGTAATCTCCTTTCCCTTAAACTGGTTAAAAACTAAATCTCTCGACCCTAAGCCTAAAGTACAAAATGTAAGCTTGCAGGAACATGGTCAAGGTAGCTTGGAGGAAGATCATAGAAATGAGGATCATAGAGATGAGGATCTTAGAAAGGAAACCCCCTGAGGCCTAGTAAGTCTTCCCGGAGGCATACAAAGTCCTCTGGAAGCATAGAAAATCCTCCCAAAAAGGAAAATCAGGAAGTAATTCCTAGAGAGGCACAAAGCCCTTCTCCACCACGTGGCTTAGGAGCCCAATTTCAAGATGGCGATAGCGAAAATTCTTCCCAGGAGTCGAAGTCTGAGGAAGAAAAATCAGACATTGAAATTCAGGACTTACAGGGAAATTTTAACAGATTGTGTTTAACACTGCCTGCCCAGGCTATTAGAATTTGGCCATTATCTGCTGAAACGGAAAAAATTAGCAGGTACTGTGAATTAACAATGACTTTTCTTACCCTGTTCCAGCGAGGTATTAAGAAGGCACAAGAGGCGCAGGAGGACAATAGTGGTTTTCATCTTTTCCCAGTTTTTGAACAGATTAATGAGCAAGATCAACAGGTTCATATTCACACGATAATTCCTTTTAAGACTATCAAAGAATTAAAGAGCACTTATGGGGTTTATGGTTCCAATTCACCTTTTGTGCAAAATTTGCTTGAGACTATAGCATCACAAATGCTCCCACAGAGCGACTGTGTTTCATTAGCCAGGTCTTGTCTGAGTGGTGGAGATTTCTTGCTTTGGAGGTATTATTGGTCTGATTTTTGTGCTGAACAAGCAGAAAAAAATAGGAGACAGAATCTGCAGATACCAGTAGAAATGCTTTTAGGAACGGTTGAATTTGCTGATTTGAAAAGACAGTTAAATTATTAATTTGCGGTGTATGATCAGATAACTGGCTGTGCTAAACATGCCTGGAAACAGATAATTTCTAAGGACCAGTTTATTTTTTTTTAATTTTTTTTTATTTTTGGCTGTTCAAAACATTACATAGTTCTTGATATATCATATTTCACACTTTGATTCAAGTGGGTTATGAGCTCCCATTTTTACCCCATATACAGATTGCAGAATCACATCAGTTACACATCCATTGATTTACATATTGCCATACTAGTGTCTGTTGTGTTCTGCTGCCTTTCCTATCCTCTACTATCCCCCCTCCCCTCTTCTCTCTCTGCCCCCTCTACTGACATTCATTTGTCCCCCTTGTATTATTTTCCCCTTTCCCCTCACTTCCTCTTGTATGTACTTTTGTATAACTCTGAGGGTCTCCTTCTATTTCCATGCAATTTCCCTTCTCTCTCCCTTTCCCTCCCACCTCTCATCCCTGTTTAATGTTAATCTTCTTCTCATGCTCTTCGACCCTACTCTGTTCTTAGTTACTCTCCTTATATCAAAGAAGACATTTGGCATTTGTTTTTTAGGGATTGGCTAGCTTCACTTAGCATAATCTGCTCTAATGCCATCCATTTCCCTGTAAATTCTATGATTTTGTCATTTTTTAATGCAGAGAAATACTCCATTGTGTATAAATGCCACATTTTTTTATCCATTCATCTATTGAAGGGCATCTAGGTTGGTTCCACAGTCTTGCTATTGTGAATTGTGCTGCTATGAACATTGATGTAGCAGTGTCCCTGTAGCATGCTCTTTTTAGGTGTTTAGGGAATAGACCGAGAAGGGGAATAGCTGGGTCAAATGGTGGCTCCATTCCCAGCTTTCCAAGAAATCCCCATACTGCTTTCCAAATTGGCTGCACCAATTTGCAGTCCCACCAGCAATGTACAAGTGTACCCTTTTCCCCACATCCTCGCCAGCACTTGTTGTTGTTTGACTTCATAATGGCTGCCAATCTTACTGGAGTGAGATGGTATCTTAGGGTGGTTTTGATTTGCATTTCTCGGACTGCTAGAGATGGTGAGCATTTTTTCATGTACTTGTTGATTGATTGTATGTCCTCCTCTGAGAAGTGTCTGTTCAGGTCCTTGGTCCATTTGTTGATTGGGTTGTTTGTTCTCTTATTGTCTAATTTTTTGAGTTCTTTGTATACTCTGGGTATTAGGGCTCTATCTGAAGTGTGAGGGGTAAAGATTTGTTCCCAGGATGTAGGCTCTCTATTTACCTCTCTTATTGTTTCTTTTGCTGAGAAAAAACTTTTTAGTTTGAGTAAGTCCCATTTGTTGATTCTAGTTATTAACTTTTGTGCTATGGGTGTCCTATTGAGGAATTTGGAGCCTGACCCCACAGTATGTAGATCGTAGCCAACTTTTTCTTCTATCAGACGGCATGTCTCTGATTTGATATCAAGCTCCTTGATCCATTTTGAATTAACTTTTGTGCATGGCGAGAGAAAGGGATTCAGTTTCATTTTGTTGCATATGGATTTCCAGTTTTCCCAGCACCATTTGTTGAAGATGCTATCCTTCCTCCATTGCATGCTTTTAGCCCCTTTATCAAACATAAGATAGTTGTAGTTTTGTGGATTGGTTTCTGTGTCCTCTATTCTGTACCATTGGTCCACCCACCTGTTTTGGTACCAGTACCATGCTGTTTCTGTTACTATTGCTCTGTAGTATAGTTTGAAGTCTGGTATCGCTATACCGCCTGATTCACACTTCCTGCTTAGCATTGTTTTTGCTATTCTGGGTCGTTTATTTTTCCATATGAATTTCATGATTGCTTTCTCTATTTCTACAAGAAATGCCGTTGGGATTTTGATTGGCATTCCATTAAACCTATACAGAACTTTTGGTAATATCGCCATTTTGATGAGGTTAGTTATGCCTATCCATGAACAGGGTATATTTTTCCATCTTCTAAGATCTTCTTCTATTTCTCTCTTTAGGGTTCTGTAGTTTTCATTGTATAAGTCTTTCACCTCTTTTGTTAGGTTGATTCCCAAGTATTTTATTTTTTTGAGGATATTGTGAATGGAATGTTTGTCCTCATTTCCATTTCAGAGGATTTGTCGCTGATATACAGGAATGCCTTTGATTTATGTGTGTTGATTTTATATCCTGCCACTTTGCTGAATTCATTTATTAGCTCTAATAGTTTCTTTGTAGACCCTTTTGGGTCTGCCAGGTATAGAATCATGTCATCTGCAAATAGTGATAATTTAAGTTCTTCTTTTCCTATTTTTATGCCTTTAATTTCTTTCATCTGTCTAATTGCTCTGGCCAGTGTTTCGAGAACTATGTTGAACAGAAGTGGTGAGAGAGGGCATCCCTGTCTTGTTCCAGATTTTAGAGGGAATGCCTTCAATTTTTCTCCATTCAAAATGATGCTAGCCTGAGGCTTAGCATATATAGCTTTTACTATGTCAAGGTAAGTTCCTGTTATCCCTAGTTTTTCTAATGTTTTGAACTTAAAGGGATGCTGTACTTTGTCGAATGCTTTTTCCGCATCTATTGAGATGATCATATGGTTCTTATTTTTAAGTCTATTGATGTGGTGAATAACATCTATTGATTTCCATATATTGAACCAGCCTTGCATCCCAGGGATGAATCCTACTTGATCATGGTGCACAATTTTTTTGATATGTTTTTGTATCCGATTCACCAGAATTTTATTGGGGATTTTTGCATCTAGGTTCATTAGAGATATTGGTCTGTAGTTTTCTTTCTTTGAAGTGTCTTTGTCTGGTTTAGGTATCAGGGTGATGTTGGCCTCGTAGAATGAATTTGGAAGTTCTCCCTCTTTTTCTATTTCCTGAAGTAGCTTGAAAAGTATTGGTATTAGTTCCTCTTTAAAGGTTTTGTAAAACTCTGCTGTATACCCATCCGGTCCTGGGCTTTTCTTAGTTGGTAGTCTTTTGATGGTTTCTTCTATTTCCTCAATTGATATTGGTCTGTTTAGGTTGTCTATATCCTCCTGACTCAATCTGGGCAGATCATATGACTTAAGAAATTTATCGATGCCTTCACTATCTTCTAATTTATTGGAGTATAAGGATTCAAAATAATTTTTGATTATCTTCTGTATATCTGAAGTGTCTGTTGTGATATTGCCTTTTTCATCCCGTATGCTAGTAATTTGAGTTCTCTCTCTTCTTCTCTTCGCTAGCATGGCTAAGGGTCTGTCAATTTTGTTTATTTTTTCAAAGAACCAACTTTTAGTTTTGTCAATTTTTTCTTTTTTTTTTTGACTCAAAATTTTAATAATAAATTTTGCCAGTAGAAGCTTTTCAAAGGCAAATGATATATCAAAAAATAATAGTTAAATTGAGTTCCTGAGAAAGAACCTACCACATGAAAGTATGTCAGAGCGCTGTAAATAACAACATGGCATTACTATAAAATAGAGAAAATACTGTAAGTCATGATACAAGCACAGCAGACTTCAGAATATGCCATTCATACAAATGTAAACCAGTACACAGGAATCGTTTTTTTTTTTTTAGACATTGATAAACTTATATAAGTGTTGTTGCTAGATATATACTAAATAATGGATACATTACACTAAGAACTTCAAGGAAAAAATATGTGGAATAATATAATGAAAAATATGATGCATCAGCTCAATTTTTTCAATTGTTTCTTTTGTTTCGATTTCATTAATTTAAGCTCTTTCTTTTGCTGTTGTTTTGCTCTTCTTTTTCTAGGATTTTGAGGTGAAGTATGAGATCATTTATTTGTTGGTTTTTTTTCTTTTTTTAAGGAATGAACTCCAAGCAATGAATTTTCCTCTTAGAACTGCTTTCAATGTGTCCCATAGATTCCGATATGTTGTGTCTGTGTTTTCATTAATCTCTAAGAATTTTTTAATTTCCTCCTTGATGTCTTCTATAACCCATTGATCATTCAGTAACCTATTGTTCATTCTCCAAGTGATGTATTCTTTTTCCTTCCTTCTTTTATCGTTGATTTTCAGTTCCATTCCATTATGATCAGATAGGATGCATGGTATTATCTCTACTCCTTTATATTGTCTAGGAGTTGCCCTGTGACATAATATATGATCTGTTTTTGAGAAGGATCCATGTGCTGCTGAGAAAAAAGTGTAACTGCTTGATGTTGGGTGGTATATTCTATATATGTCAATTAAGTCTAGGTTATTAATTGTGTTATTGAGTTCTATAGTTTCCTTATTCAACTTTTGTTTGGAAGATCTGTCCAGTGGCGAGAGAGGTGTGTTGAAGTCTCCCATGATTATTGTATGGTGGTCTATTAGACTTTTGAACTTGAGAAGAGTTTGTTTGATGAACATAGCTGCACCATTGTTTGGGGCATATATATTTATGATTGTTATGTCTTGTTGGTGTATGGTTCCCTTAAGCAGTATGTAGTGTCCCTCTTTATCCCTTTTGATTAACTTTGGCTTGAAATCTATTTTATTTGATATGAGTATGGACACTCCTGCTTGTTTCCGAAGTCCATATGAGTGATATGATTTTTCCCAACCTTTCACCTTCAGCCTATATATGTCTTTTCCTATCAAATGCATCTCCTGTAGGCAGCATATTGTTGGGTCTTGTTTTGTGATCCATTCTACTAGCCTGTGTCTCTTGATTGGTGAGTTTAAGCCATTAACATTTAGGGTTATTATTGAGATATGGGTTGTTCTTCCAGCCATATTTGTTTATTTATGTTACTAAACATGGTTTGTTTTCCTCTTTGATTATTTTTCCCCCCTTTACTGTCCTACTTCCCACTGTTGGTTTTCATTGCTATTTTGCATTTCCTCTTCCTGTAATGTTTTGCCAAGGATGTATTGAAGAGATGGTTTTCTAGCTGCAAATTCTTTTAACTTTTGTTTATCGTGGAAGGTTTTAATTTCATCTTCCATCTTGAAGCTTAATTTCGCTGGAAACACAATTCTTGGTTGGAACCCATTTTCTTTCAGTGTTTGAAATATGTTATTCCAGGATCTTCTAGCTTTCAGAGTCTGTGTTGAAAGATCAGCTGTTATCCTGATTGGCTTACCCCTAAATGTGATCTGCTTCCTTTCTCTTGTAGCTTTTAAAATTCTCTCCTTATTCTGTATGTTGGGCATCTTCATTATAATGTGTCTAGGTGTGGGTCTCTTATGATTTTGCACATTTGGCGTCCTGTAGGCTTCTAGGATTTGGGATTCTGTCTCATTCTTCAAGTCTGGGAAGTTTTCTCGTATTATTTCATTGAATAGATTGCTCATTCCTTGGTTTGAAACTCTGTCCCTTCCTGTATCCCAATGACTCTTAAATTTGGTCTCTTGATGTTATCCCACATTTCTTGGATGTTCTGCTCATGGTTTCTTAACAGTCTTGCTGAGCTGTCTATGTTCTTTTCAAGTTGAAATACTTTATCTTCATTGTCTGATGTTCTATCTTCTAAGTGTTCTACTCTGCTGGTAGTATTCTCAATTGAGTTTTTAAGTTGGTTTATTGCTTCCTGCATTTCTAGGATTTCTGTTTGTTTGTTTTTTATAACCTCTATCTCCCTGTATAGTTGATCTTTTGCTTCTTGGATTTGTTTATGTAATTCATTGTTGAAGTGATCTTTCATTGTCTGATTTTGCTGTCTGATGTCTTCCTTGAGACTCCAGATCATCTGAAGCATGTATATCCTGAATTCTTTATCTGACATTCCATCTGCTGCAGCTATTACCTCTTCTAACGTTGAGTTGACCTGCATTGCTTGTGGTCCTTTCTTTCCTTGTCTCTTCGTACTGTTCGCGTTCCTTCCTACTTGGTGAAACTGTTGTGCTATTGAATTTTCCCCCTATATATTTATATTGGTCTTGTATAGTTGCAAAGTCTCCCTCACAGGTGCAGGCAGCGGCTCTGCCCCTCCTCCAATTGAGGCAATGTGCCTACCACGCCAGCAGGCCGTTTGGCCTGCTCTGCCAGTCGGTAGCAGGTCCACCTACCTTGCAGGCATGGGCGGCAGCTCTGTCCCTCTGCGGGCCGCTAGGCTTGTTCTGTCGGTGGTCGCAGTTCTGCCTACTTTTCAGGCGCAGGCAGCGGCACTGCCCCTCTGCAGGCCTCTGGGGCTGTTCTGCCAGTGGGTCGCAGGTCCACCTACCTTGCAGGCATGGGGGGGTGGGCGGCTCTACCCTTCCTCAGGCCACTGGGCCTGTTCTGTCTGTCAGTTGCAGGTCTGGCCTGTTCTGTTGGTGGTCACAGTTCCGTCTACCTTGCAGGCGTGGGGGGAGGGGGCGGCTCTGCCTCTCAGCAGGCCGCTGCTCCTCTTCAGCCAGTGGGTGGCAGGCCTGCCTACCTTGCAGGAGTGATTGGAAGCTCTGCCCCTCTGCTGGCCACTGGGCCTTTTCTGTTGGTGGTCACAGTTCCGCCTACCTGGCAGGTGCGGGGGGTGGGGTGCGGCTCTGCCCCTCAGCAGGCCGCTGGGCCTGCTCTGTGGGTGGTCACAGTTCCATCTACCTTGCCGGCACAGGGGGAGGGGGCGGCTCTGCCTCTCAGCAGGCCGCTGCTCCTCTTCAGCCAGTGGGTCGCAGGCCCGCCTACCTTGCAGGAGTTATTGGAAGCTCTGTTCCTCCGCGGGCCACTGGGCCTTTTCTGTCGGTGGTCACAGTTCCACCTACCTGGCAGGCGCAGGGGGTGGGGGGCGGCTCTGCCCCTCAGCAGGCCGCTGGGCCTGCTCTGTGGGTGGTCACAGTTCCATCTACCTTGCCGGCACAGGGGGAGGGGGCGGCTCTAAGGACCAGTTTAATTTAGTTCTAACTAATGTTAAACAATGTGCAAGTGAATCATTCTGATTTCATGACAAGGCTGTATCACAGGGCCATCTGCTCAATAGGAGAAACAGGGACTTGTGAATTTATTGCTAAACAATTGGGAATTGAAAATGCAAATAAACATTGGCAGGATGTTCTCAGACTCCATCAGAAAAAAGGGACAGTTTCTGAGTTTATCCACGTGTGTTCTGAGATTGATTCCACCCAGCAGATCTTACAGCCACAGAATTTAGTATGAAAACACCGCTGGAGGTATTATCTTTGTGGTATAAATGGCCACTTCACTAGGGAATGCTATATTCATAATTTTAAGTCCAGGTCTCGCTCTGTTGTTGATAATAGATGTTACTGGACTCAACCCCACATGACGAATCAAGATTGTGCTGCTCAGCCCTCCTTCTTGTCGTCATTTCCTCTTGGCGAGAAAACAAAAAACTTCTGATCAGCCCCTCTCTGGGCAGACCAAAGAAATGGGGAATTGGATGAGGGATCACAAAGTTTGACATCAGTGGCGCGGACCAGAGTGGGCCACCATTTCTACCTGAACATAAATCACAGATAGTTTCCTTACAACCCTCAATGACAATTTAATTAAACCCTGAATCAGGGCCGAATCAAATCCCTATTGAGATTTTCAGGCCGCTCCCTGAAAAAAGTATAGGTTTAATTTGGGGACGTAATAAAAGGGGTCATTAAGGTAATACCTGGAATAATAGATTCTAATTTTAAAAGACAATTAAATGTTACTTTAAGGTCCAATTGTGCCCTACACCTTACTCCCAAGGATGCATTTGCCCAATAAATTTTATTTCCCTGGGATTCAGATGAACACCCTAAAGTAAATTCAGTTTCCAAACTTCCAGACGGAGTGTACTGGTCTCAATTAGTGCGACAGAAGTGCCCTTTACTAGAACTTAAAATTAATCAAAAAAAAAATCAAAGAATCTAGATACTGGGGCAGATATTTCTGTGTTTTTTTTTCCTTGTAGATTCTGGCCTAGGAATTGGCCTTTACATGTAGCACCAGCTAACCAGAGGGAACTGAACAAATTTCACAGCCTGCTCAATGTGCAAATTAACTCCGTTGGGAGGATTCTGATGAGAACAGTGGAGTTTTAAAACATTATATGTTAGAGTCCTTACCAGCCAACCTATGTGGAAGGGATATTTTAGCAAAAATGGGATTGTTTTAGTAACTCCAAATTCTATAAGATCGATTGAGCAGGTTAATCAGGGTTTATTTCCTGGAGGTGATAAGGAAACTTTTCAGGGAGAGTATCTGCTTAAAAACCAGTCTCTGAGAAAGAGATTAGTAAATGCTCCAAACCAAAATTTTTACTAGGGGCCCTGAGTGTTTTCCCAATCCTAAAGACAGCTGAAAAAATCACCTGGCTCACAGAGGAGCCTATATGAATTTCTCAGTGGCCCATCTCAGGGGAAAAACTCAAAGTAATTCATGGGTTAGTTGAGGAACAACTTCAGTCTGGTAATATAGAACCAACACTTAGTCCTTGGAACACCCTCATTTTTGTTATTAAGAAAAAGTCAGGTAGTTGGAGATTACTACAGTATTTAAGGGCAACAAATCATGCAATTCAGCCTATGGGATCATTACAGCCAGGACTTCCTTCCCCCACAGCCATCGCTTTAAACTAGAGCTTGATGATAATAGATTTAAAATATTGTTTTTTTCTCTATAAGGTTACATCCTGGAGATTGTGAAAAATTTGCCTTCACTGTCCCAGCAATTAATTTTAAAGAACCTGTTAAAAGATATTGCTGGAAAGTACTCCCCCAAAGAATGCATGACAGTCCTACATAATGCCAGAAATATGTAGATCGGGTGATAGCTCCCATAAGAAATAGCTTTCCTGATGCATATATTATTCATTTTATGGATGATATATTATTCACTCATGCTAATCCAGAGGTACTTTCAGAAATTTTACTCAGTTACAGGCTTCACCTACAGCAATGGGTTTATGCATTGCTTCTCAAAAAATACAAAATATGCCTCCTTTTCAATATTTATGTCAGAAAATTCAAGGACTTACAATCCATCCTCAGAATCTTCAGATAAAGTTTAAGGAGTTACATAACCTAATTATTTTCAAAAACTATTAGGAGATATCAATTGGCTGAGGCCATCCTTAAAACTTACTACTTCTGATTTAAGTCCTTTATTTCAGATATTACAAGTAAATCCTTCTCCAGCCTCTCCACGTCAGCTGACAATAGAGGCTAGAACAGCTTTAAAAAGGGTTGAAAGTGCAATTAGAAATGCACAACTTACTAGAGTTGATCCTAAGTAAATACTGTATTTATTAATATTTCCAACTGAGCATACCCCAACAGGAGCCATATGGCAAAGATTGGGAGTTATTGAGTGGATTTATTTAGCCTATTCTCCTGAAAAAACATTGATTCCTTTCCATGACTCTATTGCTAAATTAGTAATTAAAGGTAGAATGAGAGTTTTACAATTAATTGGATCTGAGGCTGATATCATAGTTATTCCATTTTCTGTTCAACACAATAATTGGCTTTTTCAAACTTCCAGCTTATGGCAGATAGCTTTTGCTGATTTTCCTGGCCAGATAGATAGTCATTACCCTCGTGATAAAAATATTCAATTTCCATCATTAACACTGCTTCTAAAGATTTACATGTCCACCCTATACATGGAGCCCTATCTGTGTCCACTGGTGGTTCAAGCTCAGGTAAAGCAGGTTTTTATAGTTGTGTCCACACAGAGGTAATGCAAACTTCATATACTTCTGCCCAGAGAGCAGAGCTTCAAGCTCTGATTTGTGCCTTCAATTACTTTACAGATGAGCTTATTAACATTTATTCTGGCAACTTATATGCAGTCAGAGTTACCAAAAGTATTGAAACTTCAGTATGCTTCATCACAAGAGTTATTTGAATTATTTCATAATTTACAAAAGGCAATGCAAATGCAAAAATACCCATGTTTCATAGGACACATATGGGCTCACACTAATCTTCCAAGACCTTTAGCTTCAGGTAATGACAAGATTGATAAATTAGTAGCTGTTTGTCAATAGATGTCTCCATATGATTGTGCACAAGCTTCCCATTCCTTGCATCATCAAAATGCTTCTAGCTTACATAAAAAAAATTTAATATTACCAAGAACAAGCTCGTCAAATTGTAAGTCACTACCCTAAGTTTGTCATTCATTCTCCCTCTCCACCATCAGGGGTAAATCCCTTTGGATTAAAACCAAATCAAATATGGCAAATGGATGTACCTCATATTCTTCAATCTGATAAGCAATGTTATGTACATGTAATAGTTGATACATATTCCAGATTTATTTTTGCCCGAGCACGTACAAAAGAAAATACTCAACACGTAATTTCTCATTGCCAACAGCCTTTGCTGTGTTAGGGTGCCCTTTACAGATTAAAACAGATAATGCACCAGCTTATGTAAGCTCTTATTTTCAACAATTTTGCCAAGAGTTTCAAATTAATCATAAAACAAGAATTCTTTATAACCCCCAAGTTCAAGCCATTGTGGTAGGACCTCATTTATCTATTAAGCTTCAATTACAAAAATTAAAAGGGCAGAATAGGTTTATGACTCCCCAAAAGAGCCTCAATCATGCCTTGTTTGTTTTAATTTTTTTTTAAATTATGAAGAATAAGGTCACACTGCAGCTGAGAGACATGTGTCTCCAGCAGTAACAGGCCCTTTAGGCAGAGCTTTGTGGAAAGATTTACAGACTGGTTAATGTAAAGGCCCATATCCAGTGATTATGTAGGGCAGAGGTCATGCTTGTATTTTTCCAGAAGGTATTTTCCGCCCTATCTGGGTGTCTGAATGCCCAGTCAGACATGGAAGAGATAGAACCAAGATTCAAGTGACTGAAGATTGACCCGGAGAAGCCCCATTCAAAAGGAAGAGATATCAAAGAAGGACGAAGAGAAACCAGATTGACCCAGCCGAAAAGCTGATTTCATGGGAAGACATGAAGAAGCTAACAACACAGGCTTCCCAAATAATTCAACTCCTAGGAAAAAACATGACCACAGTGATGATGGTAGCTACTGTGATTGCCCTGCTGGGCTCTCAGGTAAAGGGGAGCCAAGCAAAAACTTACTGGACATATTTCCCAGATCCACTCCTGGTACACCCAGCTGTGTGGACTGGAGAATCTATTCCAGTGTTTACTAATGTCTCATTCATGATAGGAGGATTTACAGATACTCATATTACTCTCAGTCATGTGACTAGATTTAATTATTCTGGCTACAGTGCCCTTACACCTATGTGTTGGTCACAAGATAAACATGCTGGCTGTCTGAAATTATCATTTGAGGAGAAGACAGTGATTGGTAGACCTAGACTGACTAATCATTCTATTTATGGTAATTTAAAACCTTATACTAGATCATTCATTAAGATGGAACTTTCCCATATCAAACCAGTCATTTATGCAAAACCTCCATGAATACCCCACTGTCCAAATAGTTCTTCAATTGAGATTGGCACCTTTCTTAAGTAGATAGATTTTGTAAATACTTTTCCTGTACAACATAAGGTGTCTATAGGTAGTGGGTATATTTTAGACGAGTCTCCGAAAATTGATAAGACAATTATGAAAAAAATTCTGCTATGACACCTGCAGGATTAGTTAGTAATATTTTGACTTACAATGAGGATGGTATTCAAAAAGATGTTTGGCGCTTAATTGCTGACTCAGAATTCTTACATTTTACGGAAAAACCTTTACCAAAATTTGTGGGCAAGAGCTGTAAGGAGGGATCTTGCTATGGCTTATGAGCCTGTGTCCAATCTCCTTATATTTTAATTATTGGAATTGTAAAAGTTAAATGGATAGATGACAGATGTGTTGTTACATGTAACAAATATAACCTAACAAATTGCATTACAAGGTATAATGGAGGAAAATGAGTGCTGATACTTCATCAGCCCTCTTTTGTTTTATTGTCTGCTAATATTTTGGAGCCATGGTATGCTGATGCTTGTTTTCAATCTTGCAGCAAATTTATGCCCAGATAGCAAGACGTAAACATGCTATTGGAATTATAATTGTTGGTGTTTTGGAGCTAGTTTCTTTCATTGCATCCAGTGTGTCTGCCTCTTTAAACTTGTCTCAAAATATTCAACATGCAAAATTTCTTAATAACTTGGCCCAAAATATATTTCCAAGGCTCTGCATAATCAAGTAAATATTGATGAAAGGATTGAGACTCAGTTAAACACCTTAGAGGTGACTGTTATAGACATAGGTAATGAAATTTCAGCTTTAAAGTTTAAGAAAAGGCTTAAATGTCACTCAAATTTTAAATATGTGTGTTATAGCTGCCAAGAACAATGCTTTTCTCTGGTATTGAGAGAAGGTTAAGAATCATTTGTTAGGTATTTGACAAAATAATAATAATAGCTTGGATCTTCTGGAACTTCATAACCATATCAAAGACATTCAACATAATAGAGCTGATTTTTCAGATCCTTCTTCTTTGGCTAACCAAATACTGAAGGAGTTAAATGGATTTAACCCTGGAAATATTATTAAACACTTGCCCTGGTACATTATTGGATTGTTCACTTTGTGGTTAATTCTCTTTTGTGTTGAATTATAGGATGGCGAGTCTTTGGAACAAGATTGCAGAAACTCAAGAGAGTAAATCATTGCTTGATTTTTAAGAGAAAAAAGGGGGGATATGTGGGAAGCCGTTCTCACACGTGATTGGGTACCTCCCTTCCTGGGGGTGAGGCACTCAGACCAGCTGTGTCAGAGCTATCCCCACACTTCTTAGGTGTGAGTGCCAGTCTGTGTGGGGGTGTGACAGACCATTGACCATGAAACCAATCATTGACCCGCACCTTGGAATGCTGTCCCCATCAACCTTCATTGGATGGAATTTTCCACTGAATTTTTTGTTCCCCAATAAAAGCCCACTCTCTGGCATGGACTTCTTCTCTCTTGCTGGTCTCTTGTATAAATCTCGCTACCACATCTGGTGGCTTGAGGCAGAAGCCAGGATGGACCATGTCGTAGCTGGGCAAGAAAAACATAAATTGAGTTTATGTGTATTTATTTTGATCTCACTAGGTAATTTCTATGTTTAGAACATCTAGTATAAAGTTAGGGTGCTAGTAGTGCAGGAGATCTGCATAGCGCTATTTCAACAGGGAACAAAGCAAAGAGAGTGCACTGAGAACTAATTCAGTAAGCCAAGTTTCAAGCAGCTAGCAAAAACCATGTTTGATTTAGAATTCCAAATGCATGTTTCACTATAGTGAAAAACGATGTGAAACCTATAAATCCATAGAGTTCCTGCAAACATATGCTTCAACATAGAAGAACAAAATTTGTGCACCCCAGTGCAAATGGTACACTAATCTTTTCTGTCATGTATCAACTTGTGTGGGTGAAAAAGTATTTGCTGAGTTTTCAGTAAACTCGGATCCTTGGAAGCTCTGCAAATGCTTTCAAATGAATGTATATTTTCCATGCCTCTGCTTAGGACTACTTCAAAAGGGAACAAAGCATAGAGAGTGCACTGAGAACTAATTAAGTGAGTCAAGTTTTGTGCAGCTAGCACAAACTGTGTTTGAATTAGAGTTTCAAATGCATGTATCCCTAGAGTGGAAAATGAAATAAAACCTAAAAATTCAAAGGGTTCCTGCAAACGAAGACTTCAACATAGAAGAAGGAAATTTGAGCAGCCAAGTGTAACTGGTATACTCATCTTTCTTGCCAAGTATTATAATGATGGGGTGAAAAAATATTTTGTGAGATTCCAATAAACAAGGGGTTCTTTGGAACCTCTGCAAATGCTTTCAAATGAAAGTGTATTTTCCTTTCCCCTGCTTAGGGGTACTTCAAAAGGAACAACACATAGAGAGTGCATCAAGATCTAATTGATTGAGTCAAGTTTCAAGCAGCTGGCACAAATGGGGTTTGATTTAAAGTTCCAAATGCATGTATCCCTATAGGGGAAAATGAAGTGAAACCTAAAAATTCAAAGTGCTCATTCAAATGAACGCTTCAACCTAGCAGAACAAAATTTGGGCAGCCAGGTGCAACTGGTATACTCAACTTTGCTGCCAAGTATCAAAAAGTTTGGATGAAAAAATATTTGTTGAGATTCCAGTAAACTCGGAGTTCTGTGGAAACTCTGCAAATGCTTTCAAATGAAAGTGTATTTTCCTTGCCTCTGCTTAGGGCTACTTCAACAGGGAACAAAGCTTAGAGACCACGCTGAGAACTAATTGAGTGAGTCAAGCTTCAAGCAGCTAGCAAAAACTGTGTTTGATTTATAGTTCCAAATGTTTATAGGGGAAAATGTAGTGAAACCTAAAAATTCAAAGTATTTCTGCAAATGAATGCTTCAACTTAGAGGAACGAAATTTGGGCAGCTATGTGCACCTGCTATACTCATCTTTCACTCAAAGTATCAACAACATCTGGTGAAAAAATATTTATGAGATTCCAAAAAACTCGGGGTTGGTTGAAGCTCTGCAAACACTTTCAAATGAAAGTGTATTTACCTTGCCTTTGCTTAGGCTACTTCAACAGGGAACAAAGAATAGAGAGCACACTGAGAACTAATTGAGTGAGTCAAGTTTCAAGCAGCTAGCAAAAACCGTGTTTGACTTTTTGATCCAAATGCATGTATTCCTATAGGTGAAAACAAAGTGAAACCTAAAAATCCAAACTGTTCCTGCAAACGAACACTTCAATGTAGAAGAACGAAATTTGGGCTGCCTAGTGCAACTGGTATACTCATCTTTCCTGCCAAGTATCAACAAAATTGGGTGAAAACATATTTGCTGAGATTCCTGTAAACTCGGAGTTCTTTGGAAGTTCGGCAAATGCTTTTAGTTGAAAGAGTATTTTACTTGACTCTGCGTATGGCTATGTGAACAGGACAAAAAGCATAGATAGCATAGTGAGAACTAATTGAGTGAGTCAAGTTTCAAGCAGCTGGCACAAAACGTGTATGATTAAAAGTTCAAAATGCATGTATTCTTATAAAAAAATGAAGTGAAACCTAAAAATTCAAAGTGTTCCTGCAACTAGTGCTTCAACCTATAAAAAATAAATTTAGGCAACCATGTGCTACTCGTACACTCATCTTTCCTGTGAAGTATCAACAGGATCAGGTGAAAAAATATTTGCTGAAATTCCAGTAACTCAGTGTTCTGTAAAAGCTCTGCAATTGCTTTCAAATGAAAGTGTATTTTCCTTGCTTCTGCTTAGATGTACTTCAAAAGGGAACAAAGAACAGAGAGCACACTGAAAAGTAATTGATTGAGTCAAGTTTCAAGCAGCTAGCACAAAACGTGTATGATTTATTTATTTATTTATTTATTTATTTATTTATTTTAAAGATAGAGTGAGAGAGGGAGAGAGAGAGAGAGAGAGAGAGAGAAATTTTTTTAATATTTATTTTTTAGTTCTCGGTGGACACAACACCTTTCTTTGTATGTGGTGCTGAGGATTGAACCCGGGCCGCACGCATGCCAGGCGAGCGCACTACCGCTTGAGCCACATCCCCAGCCCCACGTGTATGATTTAGGGTTAATAATGTATGCATTCTTATAGAGGAAAATGAAGTGAAACCTAAAAATTCAAAGTGTACCTGCAAGGGGCGCTTCAACCTATAAGTAATAAATTTAGGCAGTCATGTGCTACTGGTATACTCATCTTTCCTGCCAAGTATCAAGAAGATTGGGTGAAAAAATATTTGCTGAGAATCCAGTAAACTCGGAGTTCAGTGGAATCTCTGCAAACTCTTTCATATGAAAGTGTATTTTCGTTGCCTCTGCTTACAGCTAGTTCAAAAGGGAACAAAGCTTATAGAGTGCACTGAAAACTAATTGAGTGAGTCAAGATTCAAGCAGCAAGCACAAACCTTGTTTGACTTAGAGTTCCAAAAGCATGTATTCCTATAGAAGAAAACAAAGTGAAATCTAAAAATTCAAAATGTTCCTGCAAACGAAGGCTTCAACGTAGAAGAATGAAATTTGGGAAGCCGAGTGCAACTGGTATACTCATCTTTCCTGTCAAGTATCAAAAATTCGGGTGAAAAAATATTTGCTGAGATTCCAGTAAACTCGGAGTTCTGTGGAAGCCCTGCAAATGCTTTCAAATGAAAGAGTATTTTCCTTGCCTCTGCTTAGGGCTACTTCAACAAGGCACAAATCAGAGAGAGTCCAGTCAAAACTAATTGTGTGAGTCAAGTTTCAAGCAGGTAGAACAAAACTTGTTTGATTTAGATTTCCAAATGCATGTATCCCTATAGGGGATAGTTAAGTGAAACCTAAAAACTCAAAGTGTTTCTGAAAATGAACGCTTCAACATAGAAGAATGAAATTTGGGCAGCCAAGTGCAAACTGGTATACTCATCTTTCCTGGCAAGTATCAACAAGATTGGGTGAATAAATATTTGCTGAGATTCCAGTAAACTCCGAGTTCTGTGGAAGCTCTGCAAATGCTTTCAACTGAAATTGAATTTTCCATGTCTTTGATTAGGGCTACTTAAACAGGGAACAAAACATATAGTGTGTATTGAAATCTAATTTAGTGCATCAAACTTCTAGCTGGTAGTACAAAACGTGTTTGATTTAGAGTTAAAAATGCATGTATTCCTACAGGGAAAAATGAATTGAAACCTTAAAATTGAAAGTGTTCCTGAAAACAAATGTTTCAACCTCAAAGAACCAAATTTGGGTCATCAAGTGCATTTGGTATACATATGTTTCCTGCCAAGAATCAAAATGATCCTCTGAAAAAATATGTGTTAAGATTCCAGTAAACACAGAGTTCTGTGGAAACTCTACAAACACTTTCAAATGAAAGTGGTTTTCCTTCCCTCTCCTTAGGGCTACTTCAACAGGGAACAAATCATAGAGAGCACATAGAGAACTAATTGAATGAGACAAGTTTCAAGCAGCAAACAACAACTATGTTTGATTTAGAAATTCAAATGCATGTATTTCTACAGGAGAAAAATGAAGTGAAAACTAAAAATTCAAAGTGTTCCTGCAAACCAAAGCTTCAACCTAGACGAATGAATTTGGGGCAAACAAGTGCAACTGGTATACTCAACTTTCTTGCTAAGTATCAAAAAGTTCGGGTAAAAAAAATATTTGCTGAGACTCCAAAAAACGCAGCGTTCTGTGGAAGCTCTGCAAATGCTTTCAAATTAAAGTGTATTTTCCTTGCCTCTGCTTAGGGCTACTACAACAGGGAACAAAGCATAGAGAGAACAATGAGAAGTAATTAAGTGAGTCCAGTTTCAAGCAGCAAGCAGAAACTCTATTTGATTTAGAGTTCCAATGGCATGTATCTCTATAGGGGAAAACGAAGTGAAACCTAAAATTTCAAAGTGTTCCTGCCAACGAACGCTTTGACCTAGAAGAATGAAATTTGGGCAAGCAAGTGCCACGCATATACTCATCTTTACTGTTAAGTATCAACAAGGTCAGTTGAAAAAATATTTGTTTAGATTCCAGTAAACTCGGAGTTCTGTGGAAGCACTGCAAATGATTTCAAATGAAATTTTATTTTCCTTACTGTGCTTAGGGCTACTTCAAAAGGGAAGAAACATCGAGAGCACATGGAAAACTAAATGAGTGGGTCAAGTTTCAAGGACTTAGCACAAAATGTTTTTGATTGTTAGAGTTCCAAATGCATTTATCCCGATGGAGGAATACGAAGTGAAACCTAAAAATTCAAATGTTCCTTCAAACGAACACTTCACCCTAGAAGAACGAAATTTGGGAAGCCATGCACAACTGGTATACACACATTTCCTGCCAAGTATCAACAAGTTCAGGTGAAAAAGTATTTGCTGGGATTCCAGTATACTCAGAGTTCTGTGGAAAAACTGCAAACACATTCAAATGGAAGTGTATTTTCCTTGACTCTGCTTAGGGCTATTTCAACAGGGTACAAAGCTTAGAGAGCCCACTGAGAACTAATTGAGTTAGTCACGTTTGAAGTAGCTAGCACAAAACGTGTTTGATTTAGAGTTTCAAATGCATGTATACATATAGGGGAAAATGAAGTGAACCTAAAAATGCGAAGTGTTCCAGCAAACGAACACTTCAACCTAGACGAACAAAATTTGGTCAACAAAGTGCAACGTGTATATTCATCTTTTCTACCAAGTATCAACAAGAACAAGCAAAAAAATATGTGCTGAGATCCCAGTAAACTCGGAGTTCTGTGGAAGCTCTGAAAATGTGATCAAATGAAAGTGTGTTTTCCTTGCCTCACCTTAGGGCTACTTCAATAGGAAACAAAGCATAGACCACTCTCTTAGAACTGATTGACTGAGTCAAGTATCAAGCAGCTAGTACAAACCGTGGTTGATTTAGAATTCCAAATGCATGTATCCTTATTAAGGAAAAAAAATTGAAACCTAAAAATTCAGTTTTCCTGTTATCGAATACTTCAACCAAGAAGAAAGAAAATGGGAAGCCAAGTGCAACTGGTATACACATCTTTCCTACCAAGTATCAACAAGATCAGTGAAAAAAAAATTAGATTCCAGTAAACTCAGAGTTCTGTGAAGCACTGCAAATGCATTCAAATGAAAATGTTTGTTCCTTGCTTCCAGTTAGGGCTACTTCAACATGAAACAAAGCATCACGAGTGCACTTAGAACTAATTGAGTGAGTCAAGTTTCTAGAATCTAGCACAAAACGTTTTTGATTTAGAGTTCTAAATGCTTGTATTTCTACAAGAAAAAAATGAAGTGAAACGTAAGAATTCAAAGTGTTCCTGCAAATGAACGCTTCTACCTAGAAGAACAGTATTTGGACAGCCAGGTGCAACTGGTATACTCATCTTTCCATCCAAGTATCAACAAGATCTGTTAAAAAATATTTGCTGAGACTCCAAAAAACTCAGAGTTCCGTGGAAGCACTGCAAACGCTTTCAAATGAAAGTGTATTTTTTTTGCCTCTGCTTAGGGCTACTACATCAGGAAACAAAGCATAAAGAGTGCACTGGGAACTAATTGAGTGAGTCTAGTTTCAAGCAGCTAGCACAAACTTTGTTTGATTTACAGTTCCAGTTGCCTGTATCTCTATAGGGGAAAATGAAATGAAACCTAAAAATTCAAAGTGTTTCTGCCAATGAACACTTCGATGTAGAATAGTAAAATTTAGGCAGCAAAGTGCAACTCATATACTTATCTTCCCTCCCCAGTATCAACAAGATCCTGCCAACGAATGCTTCAACCTAGAGGAACCAAATTTGGGCTGCTAAGTGGAAATTGTATACTCAACTTTCCTGCCATGTATCAACAAGATTGGGTGAAAAAATATTTGTTTAGTTTTGTTTAGTTTCCAGTAAACTCGGGGTCTGTGGAAGCTCAGTAAATGCTTAAAAATGAAGTGTAATTTACTTGCCTCTGCTAAGGGATACTTGAACAGGGAACAAAGCACAGAGAGTGCACTGAACTAGTTGAGGGAGTCAAGTTTCAAGCAGCTACCACAAACTGTGTTTGATTAGAGTTCCAAATGCATGTATCCCTCTAGTGTAAAATGAAGTGAAACCTAAAAATTCAAAATATTCCTGCCAATGAACGGTTCCAACTAGAATAACGAAATTAGTGCACCTAGTATACCCATCATCCTTGCAGAGTATTACGAAGATCATGTGAAAACATATTGACGAGATTCCAGGAAACTTGGAGTTCTGTGAAAACTTTTCAAACCCTTTCAAATGAAAGTGGATTTTTCTTGCTTCTCCTCAGGGCCATTTCAATGGGGAAAAAAGCATAGAGAGTGCACTGAGAACTAACTGAGTGAGTCAAGTTTCATACAGGTAGCACAAAACAATGTTTGATTTAGAGTTCCAAATGCATATACTCCTATAGTGGAAAATGAAGTGAAACTTAAAAATTCAAAGTGCTCCTGACAACAAACGCTTCAACCTAGAAAAATGAAATTTGGGCAGCCAAGTGCAACTGGTACTCATCTTCCTTTCTGAATATCAATAAAATCATGTGAAGAAAATATTTGTTGAAATTCCCATAAACTCCAAGTTCTTTGGAAGTTCTGCAAACGTTTCATGAAAGTGTATTTATCTTGCCTCTGCTTAGGGCATCTTGAACAGGGAACAAAGCATAGAGATCACACTGAAAACTAATTGAGTGAGTCAAATTTCAAGCAGCTAGCACAAACGGTGTTTGATTTAGAGTTGCAAATGCATGTATCCCTATATGTGTAAATGAATTGAAACCTAAAATTACAAAATGTTGCTGCAAATGAATGCTTCAACCTAGAAAAAGGAACCTTGGGCAGCCATGTTCAACTGGTATACTCATCTTTCCTACAAGTATCAAAAAGATCATGTGAAAAAAATGTTTGCTAAAATTCAGGTAACATAAGAGTTCTCTGGATGCTCTGAAAATGCTTTCAAAAGAAAGTGTGTTTTCCTTGCCTCTGCTCAGTGGCATTGCCACAAGAAACAAAGAATAGAGAGCACACTAAGAACTAATTGAGTGATTCAAGTTTCAAGTAGCTAGCACAAACCATGTTTGATTTAGAGTTCCAAATGCATGTATCACTATAGGGGAAAAAAAATGGAAACCGAAAAATTCAAAGTGTTCCCGCCAACGAATGCTTCAGGCTAGAAAACAAATTTTGGGAAGCCAGTGAAACTGGTTCACTCATCTTTCTTGGCAAGTATCAAAATTCAGGTGAAAAAACATTTGATGAGATTCCAGTAAACTCAGATGCTTTCAAATGTAAGTGTATTTTTTTTGCCTCTACTTATGGCTTCTTCAACAGGAAACAAAGCATAGAGAGCACACTGAGAAATAATTGAGTGAGTGAAGTTTTAAGGTGCTAGCACAAACCGTTTTTGATTTAGAGTTCCAAATGCATGTATCCCTAAAGGCCAAAAATGTGAAACCAAAATATTCAAAGTGATCCTGCCAACGAATGCTTCAACCTAGAAAAACGAAATTTGTGCAGCAAACTGCAACTATTACACTCATCTTTCCTTTCAGGTATCAATGAGATCGGGTGAAAAAAATATTTGCTTATATTCTAGTAAACTCGGAGTTCTGTGGAAGCTCTGCAAACACTTTCAAGTGAAAGTGTGTTTTCCTTGCATCTGATTAGGGCTACTTCAACAGGGAACAAAGCATAGAGAGCACACTGAGAACTAATAAAATGAGTCAAGTTTCAAGCAGCTAGCACAAACCGTGTTTGGTTTAGACTTCCAAATGCCTGTATCCCTACAGGGGAAAATGAAGTTATACCTAAAAATTCAAAGTGTTCATGCTAATGAATGCTTCAATTTAGAAGAATGAAATTTGGGCAGCCATGTGCAATTGGTATACTTATCAACAAGATCGGGCAAAAAATATATTTCCTGAGTTTCCAGTAAACTCGGAGTTCTGTGGAAGATTTGCAAATGCTTTCAAATGAAAGTGTATTTCCTACCCTCTGTTTAGGGCTACTACAACAGGGAAAAAAGCATAGAGAGTGCACTGAGAACTAATTGAGTGGGTCAAGTTTCAAGCATCTAGCACAAACCTTGTTTGATTTAGAGTTCCAAGTGCCTCTCTCCCTATTGGTCAAAATAAAGTGAAACCCAAATATTCAAAGTTTTCCTGCCAATGAACACTTCAACAGGGGAGAACAAGATTTGGCCAGCCAAGTGCAACTGGTATACTCATCTTTGCTGCAATGTTTCAAGAAGATCAGGTAAAAAAACATTTGCTGAGATTCCATTAAACTCGGAGTGCTGTGGAGCACTGCAAACGCTTTCAACTAAAATTGATTTTCCTTGCCTCTTCTTAAGGCTACTACTGCAGGGAACAAAGCATAGAGAGCACACTGAAAACTAATTGAGTTAGTAAACTTGTAAGCAGCTATCACAAACTGTGTTTGATATTGAGTTTCAAATACATGTATCCCTTTAGAGGAAAAGGAAGTGAGTCTTAAAAATTCAAAGATTTCCTGCACATGAATGCTTCAACCTACAAGAAAGAAATTTCAGCAGCCAATGTGTAACTGGTATACTCATCTTTCTTTCCAAATATGTACAAAATAGGGTAAAAAAAATAATTGCTGAGATCCCTGGAAATTCGGAGTTCTGTGGAAACTCTGCAAACGCTTTCAAATTAAAGTGTATTTTCATTGCCTCTGTCTAGGTCTACTTCAACAGGGAAAAAAGCATAGTGAGTGAGTGCATTGAGAAACTATTGAGTCAGTAAAGTTACAAGCAGATAGCAAAAACCATGTTTGATATTGAGTTCGATATGCATGTATTCATATAGGAAAAAATGAAGTGAAACCTAAATATTAAAATTGTTCATTCAAATGAATACTACAACCTAGAAGAATTAAATTTGGGCAGCAAAGTGAAACTAGAATATTCATCTTTACTGCCAAGTATCAATGAGTTCGGGTGAAAAAATATTGCTGAGATTCCAGTAAACTCGGAGTTCTGTGGGAGCTCTGCAAAAGTTCTCAAATTAAAGTGTATTTTCCCTGCCTCTGCTTAGGGCTACTTCAACAGGGAACAAAGCATAGAAAGTGCACTGAGAACTAATTGAGTGAGTCAAGTTTCAAGCAGCTAGCACAATCCATGTTTGATTTAGAGTTCCAATTGCATGTATCCCTATAGAGCAAAACGAACTGAAACCTAAAAATTCAAAGTTTTCTTGCAAATGAATGCTTCAACCTAGAAGAAAGAAATATGGGCAGCCAAGTTCAACAGGTATACTCATCTTTCCTTCCAAGTATCAACTAGTTAGGGTGAAAAAATATTTGCTGAGATTCCAGTAAACTCAGAGTTCTGTGGAAGCTCTGCAAATGCTTTCAAATGAAAGTGTATTTTCCTTGCCTCTGCTTAGGGCTACTTCAACAGGGAACAAAGCATAGAGAGCACACTGAGAACTAAGTTAAGTGAGTCAAGTTTCAATCAGCTAGCACAAACCTTGTTTGATTTAGAGTTCCAAATGCCTGTATCCTTATAGGGGAAAACAAATTGAAACACCAAAATTCAAAGTTTTCCTGCCAATGAACGCTTCAACCTAGAAGAACACAATTTGTGAATCCATGTGCAACTGGTATATTGATATTTCCTGCCAATTATCAAGAACATCAGTAAAAAAAAATATTTGCTGAGATTCCAGTAAACTCGGAGTTCTGTGGAAGCACTGCAAATGCTTTCAAATGAAAGTGTATTTCCCTTGCCTCTGCTTAGGGCTACTTCACAGGGAACAAAGCATAGAGAGTCACTGAAAACTAATTGAGTGAGTCAAGTTTCAAGCAGCTAGCACAAACTGTGTTTGATTTAGAGTTTCAAATGCATGTATCCCTAAGGGGAAATTGAAGAAAAACCTAAGTATTCAAAGTGTTCCTGCCACCGAATACTTCAACCTAGAAGAACAAAATTTGGGCAGCCAGTGCAACTGTTATACTTATCTTTCCTACCGAGGGTCAACAAGATCGGGTGAAAAAATATTTGCTGACATTCCAGTAAGCTTGGAGTTCTGTGGAAGCTCTGCAAACACTTTCAAATGAAAGTATATATTTCTTCCCTCTGCTTAGGGCTACTTCAACAGGGAACAAAGCATAGAGAGTGCACTGAGAACTAATTGAGTGAGTCAAGTTTCAAGCACCTATCACAAACCATATTTTATATTGAGTTCCAATTGCATGTATCTCTTTAGATGAAAAGGAAGTGAAACCTAAAAATTCAAAGTTTTCCATGCCAGTGAACGCTTCCAACTAGAAAACGAAATTTGAGTAGCCAAATGCAACTGGTATACTCATCATCCTTGCCGAGTATCAACAAGATCTGTGAAAAAATATTTGCTGAGATTCCACTAAACTCATAGTTCTGTGAAAGCTCTGCAAATGCTTTCACTTGTAAGTGTATTTTCCTTTCCTCTGCTTTGGGTAACTTTAACAGGGAACAAGGCATAGGGAGCGCACTTAGAACTAATTGAGTGAGTCAAGTTTCCAGCAGCTAGAAAAAACTGTGTTTGATTTAGAGTTTCAAATGCATATATCCCTTAAGGGAAAATGAACTGAAACCGAAAAATTCAAAGTTTTCCTGCCAATGAACGCTCCAACCTGGGAGAACGAAATTTGGGCTTCCAAGTGCAACTTGTATACTCATTTTTGCTGCCAAGTATCAACAAGATCGGGTGAAAAAATATTTCCTGAGATTCCATTAAACATGGAGTTCTGAGGAAGCTCTGCAAATGCTTTCAAATTTAAGTTTATTTTTTATGCCTCTGCTTAGGGATACATCAAAAGAGAACAAAGCATAGAGAGCACACTGAGAACTAATTGAGTGAGTCAAGTTTCAAGCAGCTAGCACAAACTTTGTTTGATTTAGAGTTCCAAATGCCTGTATCCCTGTAGTGGAAAATGAATGAAACTAAAATTACAAATGTTCCTGCAAATGAACGCTTCAACCTAGAAAAAGAATTTGGGCAGCCATGCAACTGGTATACTCATCTTTCCTGCCAAGAATCAACAAGATCAGGTAAAAAAAATATTTGCTGACATTCCACTAAACTCATAGTTCTGTGAAAGCTCTGCAACTGCATTCACTTGTAAGTGTATTTTCCTTTCCTCTGCTTTGTGGCTACTTCACAGGAAACAAAGCATAGAGAGTCCACTGAAGAACTAATTGAGTGAGTTAAGTTTCAAGCAGCTAGCACAAACCGTGTTTGATTTAGAGTTCCAAATGCATGTATCACTATAGGGGAAATGAAGAAAAACCTAAGTATTCAAAGTATTCCTGCCAACGAATGCTTCAACCTAGAAGAACAAATTTGGGCAGCCAGTGAAACTGTATACTCATCTTTCCTGCCAAGTATCAAAGATTCGGGTGAAAAAATATTTGTTATTGTTTAGTTCCAAAGTCTGTGGAAGCTCTGCAGATGCTTTCAAATGAAGTGTATTTTCTTGCCTCTGCTTAGGGCTACTTCAACAGGAAACAAAGCATAGAGAGTGCACTGAGACTAATTGAGTGAGTCAAGTTTCAAGCAGCTACACAAACCATGTTTGATTAGAGTTCCAAATGCATGTATCCCTATAGGAAAATGAAGTGAAACCTAAAAATTCAAAGTGATCCTGCCAATGAACGCTTCAACCTAGAAAAACGAAATTTGTGAGCAAATGCAACTAGTATACTCATCTTCCTTGCAGAGTATCAACGAAGATCTGTGAAAAAAATATTTGCTGAATTCCAGTAAACTCGGAGTTCTGTGGAAGCTCTGCAAACCTTTCAAATGAAAGTGTGATTTTCCTTGCATCTGCTTAGGGCTACTTCAACAGGGAACAAAGCATAGAGAGTGCACTGAGAACTAATGAGTGAGTCAAGTTTCAAGCAGCTAGCACAAACCGATGTTTGATTTAGAGTTCCAAATGCATGTATCCCTAAGGGGAAAATGAAGTGAAACTAAAAATTCAAAGTGTTCCTGCAACGAATGCTTCAACCTAGAAGAATGAAATTTGGGCAGCCAAGTGCAACTGGTACTCATCTTTCTGAATCAACAAGATCAGGTGAAAAAATATTTGCTGAGATTTCCATAAACTCGGAGTTCTGTGGAAGTTCTGCAAACGCTTTCAAATGAAAGTGTATTTTCCTTGCCTCTGCTTAGGGCTACTTGAACAGGGAAACAAAGCATAGAGATGCACACTGAGAACTAATTGAGTGAGGTCAAGTTTCAAGCAGCTAGCACAAACCGTGTTTGATTTAGAGTTCCAAATGCATCTCTCCCTATTGTGTCAAAATGAATTGAAACCTAAATATTCAAAATGTTGCTGCCAATGAACACTTCAACCTAGAGAACAAGACCTTGGCCAGCCATGTTCAACTGGTATACTCATCTTTCCTGCAATGTTTCAAGAAGATCAGGTAAAAAAACATTTGCTGAAATTCCATTAAACTCGGAGTGCTGTGGAGCACTGCAAACGCTTTCAACAGAAAGTGTGTTTTCCTTGCCTCTGCTCAGTGGCTATATGCCAGGAAACAAAGCATAGAGAGCACACTGAAAACTAATTGAGTTAGTAAACTTGTAAGCAGCTATCACAAACTGTGTTTGATATTGAGTTTCAAATACATGTATCCCTTTAGAGGAAAAGGAAGTGAGTCCTAAAAATTCAAAGATTTCCTGCACATGAATGCTTCAACCTACAAGAAAGAAATTTCAGCAGCCAATGTGTAACTGGTATACTCATCTTTCTTGGCAAGTATTACAAAATCAGGTGAAAAAAATATTGCTGAGATCCTGAACTCGGAGTTCTGTGGAAACTCTGCAAACGCTTTCAAATTAAAGTGTATTTTCATTGCCTCTGCCTAGGTCTACTTCAACAGGGAAAAAAGCATAGTGAGTGAGTGCATTGAGAAACTATTGAGTCAGTAACGTTACAAGCAGATAGCAAAAACCATGTTTGATATTGAGTTCGATATGCATGTATTCATATAGGAAAAAATGAAGTGAAACCTAAATATTAAAATTGTTCATTCAAATGAATACTACAACCTAGAAGAATTAAATTTGGGCAGCAAAGTTAAACTAGAATATTCATCTTTACTGCCAAGTATCAATGAGTTCGGGTGAAAAAATATTTGCTGAGATTCCAGTAAACTCGGAGTTCTGTGGGAGCTCTGCAAAAGTTCTCAAATTAAAGTGTATTTTCCCTGCCTCTGCTTAGGGCTACTTCAACAGGGAACAAAGCATAGAAAGTGCACTGAGAACTAATTGAGTGAGTCAAGTTTCAAGCAGCTAGCACAAACCGTGTTTGGTTTAGACTTCCAATTGCATGTATCTCTTTAGATGAAAAGGAAGTGAAACCTAAAAATTCAAAGTTTTCTTGCAAATGAATGCTTCAACCTAGAAGAAAGAAATATGGGCAGCCAAGTTCAACAGGTATACTCATCTTTCCTTCCAAGTATCAACTAGTTAGGGTGAAAAAATATTCGCTGAGATTCCGGTAAAATCATACTTCTGTGGAAGTTCTGCAAACATTTTCAAATGAAAGTGTATTTTCCTGGCCTTTGCTTAGGGCTACTTCAACAGGGAACAAAGCATAGAGAGTGCACTGAGAACTAATTGAGTGGGTCAAGTTTCAAGCATCTAGCACAAACCTTGTTTGATTTAGAGTTCCAAGTGCCTCTCTCCCTATTGGTCAAAATAAAGTGAAACCCAAATATTCAAAGTTTTCCTGCCAATGAACACTTCAACAGGGGAGAACAAGATTTGGCCATCCAAGTGCAACTGGTATACTCATCTTTGCTGCAAAGATTCCATAAGATTGGGTGAAAAAATATTTACTGAGATCCCAGTAAACTCGGAGTACTGTGGAGCAGTGCAAACACTTTCAAATTAAAGTGTATTTTCCTTGCCTCTGCTGAAAGCTAATATAGCAGGGAACAAATCATAGTGAGTACACTGAAAACTAATTGAATTAGTCAAGTTTGAAGCAGCTAGCACAAACAGTGTTTGATGTTGACTTATAAATTCAAAGAGTCCCTGCAAATGGATGTTTTAACCTAGAAGGAAGAATTTCGGCAGTCAAGTGCGACTGGTATACCCATCTTTTCTTCCAAGTATCTACAAAATAGGGTGAAAAAATATTTGCTGAGATTCCAGTAAACTCAGAGTCCTGTGGAAGCTCTGCAAACGCTTTCCAATTAAAGTGTATTTTCAATGCCTCTGCTTAAGGTTACTTCAACAGGGAAAAAACATAGTGAGTGAATTGAGAAACAATTGAGCGAGTAAACATTCAAGTAGCTAGCACAAGCCATGTTTGATATTGAGTTCGAAATGCATTTATCGATACAGAACAAAACAAATTGAAATCTAAAATTTAAAAATGTTCCCACCAGCGAACGCTTCCATGTAGAAGAACGTAATTTGAGTATCCAAATGCAACTGGTATAGTCATCATACTTGCTGAGTATTAACAAGATTGGGTGAAAAAATACTTGCTGAGATTCCAGGAAACTCAGATTTCTGTAAAGCTGTGCAAATGCTTTTAAATTAAAGTGTATTTTCCTGGGCTCTGATTAGGGATAATTCAACAGGGAACAAAGCATGGAGAGCAAAGTGAGAACTACTTGAGTGAGTCAAGTTTCAAGCAGCTAGCACAAACTGTGTTTGATTTAGAGTCCCAAAAGCATGTATCCAAATAGAGGAAAACAAATGGAAACCAAAAAATTCAAAGTGTACCTGCCAACAAATGCTTTAGCCTAGACAACATATTTTGGGAAGCCAGTGCAAGTGGTACACTCATCTTCCTTGGCGAGTATCAAAAATCAGGTGAAAAAACATTTGGTGAGATTCCAGTAAAGTTGGAGTTCTGTGGAAGCTCTGCAGATGCTTTGAAATGTAAGTGTATTTTCATTGCCTCTGCTTAGGGCTACTCCAACAGGGAACAAAGCATACAGAGCACACTGAGAACGACTTGAGTGAGTCAATTTTCAAGCAGCATGCACAAACCTTGTTTAATTTATAGTTCAAAATGCTTGTATCCCTATAGGGGAAAAGAAAATGAAAACTAAAAATTAAAATTGTTCCTGCTAACAAATGCTTCAACTGAATAAAAAAAATGAATTTTGGGAAGCCAAATGCAACTGGTATACTCATCTTCCTTGCCAAGTATCAATAAGATCAGGTGAAAAAAATATTTGCTGAGATTCCAGTAAACTCGGAGTTCTGTGGAAGCTCTGCAGATGCTTTCAAATGAAAGTGTATTTTCCTTGCCTCTGCTTAGTGCTACTTCAACAGGGAAAAAGCATAGAGATTTCCCTGAAAACTAACTGAGTGAGTTAAGTTTTAAGGAGCTAGCAAAAACCGTGTTTGATTTAGAGTTCCAAATGCATGTATCCCTAAGGGGAAATTGAAGAAAAACCTAAGTATTCAAAGTATTCCTGCCAACGAATGCTTCAACCTACAAGAACGAAATTTGGGCAGCCATGTGTAACTACTATACTCATCTTTCCTGCCAAGTATCAATGAGATCGGGTGAAAAAATATTTGCTTATATTTTAGTAAACTCAAAGTTCTGTGGAAGCTCTGCAGATGCTTTCAAATGAAAGTGTATTTTCCTTGCCTCTGCTTAGAGCTACTTCAACAGGAAACAAAGCATAGAGAGTGCACTGAGGACTAATTCAATGAGTCAAGTTTCAAGCAGCTATAACAAACCATGTTTGATATTGAGTTCCAATTGCATGTATCTCTTTATAGGAAAAGGAAGTGAAACCTAAAAATTCAAATTGCTCATGCGAGTGAAAGCTTAATCCTAAAAAATAAATTTTGAGAAGCCAAATGCAACTGGTATACTCATCTTCCTTGCCGAGTATCAACAAGATCTCGTGAAAAAAATATTTGCTGAAATTTCCAGTAAACTCGGAGTTCCCTGGAAGCTCTGCAGATGCTTTCAAATAAAAGTGTATTTTCCTTGCCTCTGCTTAGGGCTACTTCAACAGGGAAAAAGCATAGAGAGTGTACTGATAACTAATTGAGTGAGTCAAGTTTGAAGGAGCTAGCAACTACCGAGTTTGATTTAGAGTTCCAAATGCATGTATCCCTAAGGGGAAAATGAACTGAAACATAAATATTTAATGTGTTCCTGCCACCGAATACTTCAACCTAGAAGAACAAAATTTGGGCAGCCAAGTGCAACTAGTATACTCATCTTTCATGCCAAGCATCAACAAGATCAGGTGAAAAAATATTTGCTGAGATTTCACTAATCATGGAGTTCTGTGGAAGCTCTGCAAACGCTTTCAAATGAAAGTGTATTTTCCTTGCCTCTGCTTAGGGGTACTTCAATAGGAAACAAATCATGGAAAGCACACTGAGAACCAATTGAGTGAGGGAAGTTTCAAGCAGCTATCTCAAACCGTGTTTGATATTGAGTTCCAATTGCATGTATCTCTTTAGAGGAAAAAGAATCTAAGATCCATACCCCAATCTCAGCAAATATTTTTTCACCAGAATGTGTTGATACTTTGAAGGAATGATTGGTACTCCAGTCATACTTGACCCTACAAATTTTATTTTTCTTGGTTGAAGCGTTTATTTTCAGGAACACTTTGAATTTTTAGGTTTCACATCATTTTCCCCTATAGGGTAGAGGCATTTGGAACTCTTAATCAAACATGGTTTGTGATAGCTGTGTGAAAACTTTCACACTCAATGAGTTCTCAGTGTGCTGTCTATGCTTTTTTCCCTGTTGAAGTAGCCCTCAGCAGAGGCAAGGCAAAAACATTTTCCTCTGAAAGCGTTTGCCAATCTTCCACTGAACTCTGAGTTTACTGGAATCACAGGAAGTATTTTTTTCACCTGTTCTTGTTGATACTTTGAAGGAATGATCAGTACTCCAGTGGCACTTGTCCCCTCCCCCCAAATTTCATTCTTCTAGGTTAAAGGGTTAGTTTGGAGGAAAACGTTGAATCTTTAGGTTTCACTTCATTTTCCCCAATACAGATAGTGGCATTTGGAATTCTATATCAAACATGATTGGTGCTAGCGGCATGAAACTTGACACAGTCAGCTAGTTCTCAGTGAGCACTCTAGGCTTTGTTAACAGTTGAATAACCCAAAGAAGAGGCAAGAAATAAACATTTTCATTTGAAAGCATTTGCCAAGCTTCCACAGAACTTTGAGGTTTTTGGAATCTCAGAAAATCATTCTTCACCCGATATTTTTGATAATTTGAAGGAAAGATGAGTACTCCAGTCACAATTGGCTGCCCAAATTTCATTCTTCTATGTTGAAGTGTTTGTTTTCAGGAACTCTTTAAATTTTTAGTTTTCACTTTATTTTTCCTTTTGGGATAGAAGCATTTGGAACTCTAAACCAAACATTATTTATGCCACCTGCTTGAAACTTGACACACACAATTAGATGTCAGTGCACTCTCTAGGCTTTGTTCCCTGTTGATAGCCCTAAGCAGAGTTAAGGAAAAACACTTTTATTTGAAAGAGTTTGCCAAGATTCCACAAAATTATTAGTTTTATGGAATCTCAGCAAATATTTTTTCAACCAATCTTGTTGATACTTTAAAGGAATTATCAGTACTCCAGTTGCACTTTTCCCCCCAAATTTTATTCATCTTGGTTAAAGTGTTCGTTTGCAGGAACACTTTGAAATTTTAGGTTTCACTTAGTTTTCCCCTATAGAGATAGAGGATTTTGGAACTCTTAATCAAACATGGTTTATGCTAGCTGCTTAAAACTCAACACTCTCAATTTGTTCTCAGTGTGCTCTCTATGTTTGTTCCCTGTTGAAGTAGTCCTAAGCAGAGGCAAGGAAAATACAATTTCATTTGAATCCATTTACCATGCTTCCACAGAACTCTGAGTTTCCTGGAATCTCAACAAATATTCTTTCACCCAATCATGTTGATACTTTGAAGGAATGATCACAAATTCACATGCACTTGGCCCCCACAGATTTCATTCTTCTAGGTTGAAGGAATCGTTTGCAGGAACACTTTGAATTTTTAGGTTTCACTTCATTTTCCCCTATAGGGATGGTGGCTGTTGGAACTCTTAATCAAACATGGTAGTTGCTAGCTTCTTGAAAATTGACACACTCAATTAGTTATCAATTCACTCTATATGCTTTGTTAACTGTTGAAGTAGCCCTAAGCACAGGCAAGGAAAAAACATTTTCATTTGAAAGCATTTGCCAAACTTTCACAAAAATCCAAGTTTTCTGGAATATCGGCAAATAATTCTTCACCCAATCTTGTTGATACCTTGAAGGAATGATCGATACTCCAGTCACACATGGGCCCCAAAATTCATTGTTCTAGGTTGAATCATTCATTTGCGGGAACACTTTGAATTTTTAGGTTTCTCTTCATTTTCCCCTTTAGGAATAGAAGCATTTGGAACTCTAAATCAAACATGCTTTTTGCTACCTGTTTGAAACTTGACACATTCAATTAGTTCTTACTGTGCTCTCTATGATTTGTTTCCTGTTGAAATAGCCCTAAACAGAGGCAAGGAAAAAACAATATTATTTGAAAGAGTTTGCCAAGCTTCCACAAATGTTCAAGTTTCCTGGAATTTTGACAAATAATTCTTCACCCAATCTTGTTGATACTTTGAAAGAATGATCAATCCTCCAGTCACACTTGGGCCACAAAATTCATTGTTCTAGGTTGAAGTGTTTGTTTGTAGGAACACTTTGAATTTTTAGGTTTATCTTCATTTTCCCCTTTAGGGATAGTAGTGTTTGGAACTCTAAATCAAACATGTTTTTTGCTAGCTGCTTGAAACTTGACACACTCAATTAGTTCTCAGTGCACTCTCTATGCTTTGTTTCCTGTTGAAGTAGCCCTAAGCAGAGGCAAGGATAAAAAAATATTATTTGAAAGAGTTTGCCAAGCTTCCAGAAAAATACAACTTTCCTGAAATTTCAGCAAATAATTCTTCACCCAATCTTGTTGATACTTAGAAGGAAAGATCAGTAATCCAGTCACACATGGCCCCCTAAATTTCATTCTTCTTCATTGAAGCGTTCAATTCCAGTAACACTTTGAATTTTTAATTTTCACTTAGTTTTCTCTTATAGGGTAGAGGGCTTTGGAACTCTTATTCAAACATCCATTGTGCTAGATTATTGAAACATGACACACTTATTATTTCTAATTGTGCTCTCTATGCTTTTTTCCCTGTTGAAGTAGCCCTAAGTCAAGGCAAGGAAAAAATGCTTTCATTTGAAAACGTTTTCCAAGCTACCACAAAATTTACTTGAATTTCATGTAACAACTTGTCGTGCAATCTCGTTGATACTTTGAGGGAATGATCAGTACTGCAGTCACACTTGGCCTCCCAAATTTAATTTTTCTAGGTTGAAGTATTCGTTTCCAGGATCACTTTGAATATTTGTTACATGTTGTTTTCCACTAAAGGAAAGAGGCAGTTGGAACTTTTAATCAAACATTGTTTGTGCTATCTTCTTGAAACTTGACACAATCAATTAGTTCTCAGTGTGCTCTTTATGCTTTTTTTCCCTCTTGAAGTAGCCCTAAGCAGAGGCAAGGAAAAAACACTTTCAATTGAAAGCCTTTGCCAAGCTTCCCCAGAAGTCCGAATTTACTGGAATCTCAGCAAATATTTTTTAACCATATCTTCTTGATACATTAAAGGAATGGTTGGTACTCCAGACACACTTGGCACGCAGATTTTACTCTTCTAGTTTGAAGCGTTCATTTGCAGGATAACTTTGAATTTTTAGGTTTCACTTTGTTTTCCCCTACAGGGATGGAGGCATATGGAACTCCAAATCAAACATGGTTTGTGCTAGTTGCTTGAAACTTGATACAATTTAATAGTTCTCAGTGTGCTATCTATGCTTTTTTCCCTGTTGAAGTAGCACTAAGCAGAGGCATAAAATAAACACTTTAATTTGAAAGTGTTTGCAAACAATCCACGGAACTCCAAGTTTATCCCAGTCTCAGCAAATATTTTTTCATCTGATTGTGTTGATACTTTGAAGGAATGATTGGTACTCTTGTCACACTTGAACCCCCAAATTTCATTTTTCTTGGTTGAAGCATACATTTTCAGGAACACTTTGAATTTTTAGGTTTCATATCATTTCCCCTTATAGGGTAGAGGCATTTGGAACTCTTAATCAAACATGGTTTGTGCTAGCTGCTTGAAACTTTACACACTCAATGATTTCTCAATGTGCTCTCTATGCTTTTTTTCCCTGTTGAAATATTACTAAGAAGAGGCAAGGAAAAAGCATTTTCCTCTGAAAGTGTTTGCCAATCTTCCACAGAACTCTGAGTTTACTGGAATCTCAGGAATTATTTTTTCACCCTATCTTGTTGATACTTTTAAGGAATTATCAGTACTCCAGTCGCACTTGCCCCACAAATTTCACTCTTCTGGATTGAAGGGTTCGTTTGCAGGAAAAAGTTGAATATTTAGTTTTCACTTTGTTTTTGCCAATATGAATAGTGGCATTTGGAACTCTAAATCAAACTTGGTTGGTGCTAGTGGCTTGAAACTTGACACAGTCAACTAGTTCTGAGTGAGCTTTCTATGCTTTGTTAATGGTTGAAGTAGCCCTAAGAAGAGGCAACAAATAAGCACTTTCATTTGAAAGCATTTGCCAGCTTCCACAGAACCCTGAATTTCTGGAATCTCAGCAAATCTTTCTTCACCAGATATTTTTGATACTTTGAAGGTATGGTCGGTACTCCATTCCCAATTGGTCCACCCAAATTTCATTCTTCTATGTTGAAGTGTTCGTCTGCAGGAACTCTTTAAATTTTTAGTTTTCACTTTGTTTTCCCTTTTGGGATAGAACTCTAAATCAAACATTATTTGTGCTACCTGCTTGAAACTTGACACACTCAATTAGTTCACAGTGCGCTCTCTATGCTTTGTTCCCTTTTGATAGCCATAAGCAGAGGCAAGAAAAAAAAACACTTTTATTTGAAAGAGTTTGCCAATCTTCCACAAAATTACAAGTTTTCTGAAATTTCAGCAAATATTTTTCAATGAATCTTATTGATAATTTGAAGAAATGATTGGTACTCCAGATGCACTTGGCCCCCAAATTTCACTCTTCTAGGTTGAAGCCTTCGTTTCCTGGATCAAGTTGAATTATTAGGTTTCACTTCATTTTCCCCTACAGGGATGGAGGCAGTTGGAACATTAAATGAAATATGGTTTGTGCTAGCTGCTTAAAATATGACACACTCAATTAGTTCTCATTGCCCTCTCTGTGCTTTGTTCTTTTTTGAAGTGGACCTAAGCAGAGGCAAGGAAAAAACACTTTCATTTGAAAGCCTTTGCCAAGCTTCCACAGAACTTGGAGTTCACTGGAATCACAACAAATATTTTATCACCCGAACTTGTTGATATTTTGAAGGAATGATTGTTATATGAGTCACACGTGGCACCCAAATTTCATTCCCCTGGTTAAAGCGTTCATTTGTAGGAACACTTTGAATTTTTAGATTTCACTTTGTTTTCCCCTATAGGGAGTAGGTAGTTGGAATTCTAAATCAAACATGGTTTGTGCTAGTTGCTAGAAACTTGACATAATTTAATAGTTCTCAGCGTGCTATCTATGCTCTTTTTCCTGTTGAAGTAGCACTGAGTAGAGGCATAAAAAACAAATGCTTTAATTTGAAAGTATTTGCTAAGCATCCACAGTACTCTGAGTTTATCCCAATCTGAGCAATTATTTTTTCCCCTGATTGAGTTGATACTTTGAAGGGATGATCAGTAGTCCAGACACACTTCACCCCCTAAATTTCATTTTTCTAAGGAGAAACATTTGTTTTCATGAAAACTTTGAATTTTTCCCTATAGGGTAGAGGCATTTGGAACTCTTAATCAAACATGTTTTGTGCTACCTACTTGAAACTTGAGATGCTCTATTAGTTCTCAGTGTACTCTCTATTCTTTGTTGTCTGATGAAGTAGCCCTAAGATGGGGCAAAAAACCCACTTTTATTTGAAATCTTATGCCAAGTTTCTACAGAACTCCGAGTTTAATGGAATCTCAGGAAACAATTTTTCACCCAATCTTGTTAATACTTTGGAGGCATGATCAGTACTCCCTTAAAACCTTTCCCCCCAAATTTAGTTCTTCTAGGTTGAAGCATTTGTTTTCAGGAACACTTTGAATTTTTAGGTTTCACTTTGTTTTCCCCTAGAGTGATAGAGACTGTTGGGACACTAAATCAAACATGGTTTGTGTTTTCTGCTTCAAACTTGACA
>NW_026692956.1:0-33121 GCF_021218885.2 Marmota monax
ACAACAACAACAAAAATTGAAAATTAAAGAAAAAAGAAAAAGAAAAAAATGATAATAATAATAATAATAAATGTAGTCATAGAGTTTGATTAATTTCTCTTCCAGTAGGTGGAGCTGTGCCCACTGGTTCAAGCTTCTCCTCTCAATAGGTGGGGACCAATCACTGTGCAGCAGCTCTTCCTCACAGACTGGGCGGGTCTCCAATCCTGAGTGCCTAGGGCCTTCTCTTGTGTTTCTTCAAGCCAGGCCATGCTCACCTGTGACACTCACCACAATACTGGCTACACGCCTGGTCTGCTGCTCCTGGGAGCCCTGTCAAGCTGTTTTCAATGCAGTTGTATCCTCCGCCCGTGACGTCAGTTCTCTGCCAAGGTGGTATCCCATGCAAATGGTGACCGTTTGTTCCCTTTGCTGGGTGACCAATGCAATGGGTGGGTCCTGACTGTCTCTCCCAATCCCCGTTTCAATCCTGTGGCCACTGACTTTGAAGGCTCAGTTAGTTTTTACCTCTGAAAGTTCATAAGGGCCAACCAGTTATTTCAACAGGATCGTTAGTGCTGAGTCACTAGAAGCAGGCGAACCGGAGCTTGAATGCAGCCGATCCGGGCTCAGTGTGTGTGTTCTGAGGGGCCCAGACTGTACACCCCAGATCCACGTCAGCTCAGCATTGCCTAGTGATCCTGAGCAAACAGCATTTATACAATTTACAGCTCCCTATGCCCATGCAGTTGAAGAGGTCAGAGACTTGATCTCTCCCCTCCCGCTGCCATGTTAGATCTCCTCAATGATATTCATGTTGCCCTAACAGCTTCCTGGCATAAGCAAGTTCTTGGGATTATACAAACTGCTGCTTCTGTTTCCAGTCCAGATTTCTAGAAATTAAACCCTGCCGCCGTCGCCTCTTCCCCAGAGCCATGCTCTGGGGTGCCGCGCTTGTCCGCAACCGTAGCTGCGCCCCACCCGGTGCCCGGCCCCCAGGGCCCAAGCGGCTGCCGCCGCGGCTCTCAGGCCCCCTCCTCTGGGGCACGGGTCCCCATGCAGGGGGTGCAGAATGACCCAGAGCAGGCTCTGCCCGAAGGTGCAGCGGCGAACAGGCGACCCAGGCACTCAAGGCCGCGGTCCAGCCTTCGGAGGACAGGGCACGGCACGCAGCCCAGCTCCAACCTCTAGATGCGGCTCCCAGACAATGTAGACATAGCCATCAAGACAGCCAGCAGAAAGCAAATGGCGGCTCCAGCGGAGTGGATTTTCGGCACAGAAACCACAGCCCAGCCAACAATCCCAATCCACAAACTCTCCCTGTGTAAAAAATATTCATTAAAAAAAAGGTGGGGCGCACTGAGCTTTCTTTGCCTAGGGTACTTACAATCCACTGCTGATTACACATTCAGCTTCTCTGCCCAGAGCGAAGCGAAAGAGGAATCAGATGGGAGCAAAGCGCCTGTGGCTCTGAGCGGCAAAGCGACCGGGAGCCAAGCGTCTCTTTTTCAATCTCTTCGTTCTTCCTGTTGCTTGGCAAAGTGGTCCGCTACAGATTAATGGTGAAAGGAGCTCTTACAAGCTGCTCGAAATCTCAATTAAAGCCGCTGCTCTGAGCACCACACTCAGCACTTCAGCAACCCCCTTGCACAGCGGCCATCTTCTCCCGGCAATGCTTTCAAATGAAAGTGTTTTTCTTTCCTTTGCTTAGGGCTACTTCAACAGGGAAGAAAGCCTAGAAAGCACACTGAGAACAAATTAAGTGTGTCAAGTTTCAAGCACCTATCACAAACCATATTTGATTTAGAATTCCAAATGTCTCTATCCATATAGGTGAAAAAGAAATGAAATCAAAAAATTCATATTGTTCCTGAAAATGAATGCTTCAAACTAGAAAAATGAAATTTGGAGGTCAAGTGTGACTGGAGTACTGATCATCCCTTCAAAGTAACAACAAGATCGGATGAAAAAATATTTGCTGGTATTCCTTTAAACTTGAAGTTCTGTGGAAGCTTTTCAAACGCTTTCAAATGAAAGTGTTTTTTCCTTGCCTCTGCTTAGGGCTACTTCAACAGGGAAGAGAGCATGCAAAGTGCCTGAGAACCAATTGAGTATGTCAAGTTTCTAGCAGCTAGGACAAACCATGTTGGATTTATAGTTCCAAATGCATCTATCATATAGGGGAAAAGGAAGTGAAACCTAAAAATTCCAAGTGTTTTTTCAAAGGAATGCTTCAACATAGAAGAATGAAATTTAGTGGGCCAAGTGCGTCTGGGGTGCCAATCATTCCTTCAAAGTATCAACAAGATTGGGTGAAAAAATATTTGCTGAGATTCCAGTAAACTCGGAGTTCTCTGAAAGATTGGGAAACACGTTCAAATGAAAATGTTTTCTCCTTGCCTGTGCATTGGTCTACTTCCACAGGGAACGAAGCATAGAGAGAATTCTTAGAACTAACTGAGTGTGTAAAGTTTAAAGCAGCTAGCACAAACCATGTTTCATTTAGAGTTCCAAATGCATTTATTCCTATAGGGGAAAACAAAGTGAAACCTAAAATTTCAAAGTGTTCCTGGAAACGAACCCTTCAACTTAAAAGAATTAAATTGAGGGGGCCAAGTGCAACTGGAGTACTGACCAATCCTTCAAAGTATCAACAAGATCAGGTGAAAAAATATTTGCTGGGATTCCAGTAAATTCGGACTTCTGTGGAATCTTGTCAAATGCTTTCAAATGAAAGAGTTTTTTCCTTGCCTCTGCTTAGGGCTACTTCAACAGGGAACAAAGCATAGAGAGTGCAGTGAGAACTAATTAAATGTGTCAAGTTTCAAGCAGCTAACACAAACCATTTTTGATTTAGAGTTCCAAAAACCTCTATCCCTATAGGGGAAACGAAGTGACACCTAAAAATTCAAAGTGTTCCTGCAAATGAATGCCTCAACTTTGAAGAAATAAATTTGGGGGGCCAAGTGTGACAGGAGTACCAATCATTCATTCAAAGTATCAAAAATTAGGGAGCAAAAATATTTGCTGAGATTCCAGTAAACTCAGTGTTCTTTGGAAGCTTTTCAAATGCTTTCAAATAAAAGTGTTTTTTCTTGCCTCTGTTTAGGGCTACTTCTACAGGGAAAAATGCATAGAAAGTGCATTGAAAACTAATTTAGCATTTCAAGTTTCAAGTAGCTAGCACAAACTTTGTTTGAATTAGAGTTCCAAATGCATCTATTCCTATAGGTGCAAACAAAGTGAAACCTAGAAATTCGAAGTGTACCTCCAAGTGAACACTTTGACATAGGAGAATTAAATTTGGAGCCCAAGTGTGACTGGGCTACTGATCATTCCTTCAAGGTATCAATAAGGTTGGGTGAGAAAATAATTGCTGGGATTCCAGAAAACTTGGAGTTCTGTGGAAGCCTGGCAAATGCTTTCAAATAAAAGTGTTTTTTCCTTGCATAGGCTTAGGGCAACTTGACAGGGAATAAAGCATAGAAAGCCCACAGAGAACTAATTGAGTTTGTCAAGATTCCTGCAAAGAAATGCTTCAATCTAGAAGAATGAAATTCAGGGGGAAAAGTGCATGTAGAGTACCAATCATTCCTTCAAAGTATCAACAAGATTGGGTGAAAAAATATTTGCTGTGATTCCAGTTAACTCAGAGTTCTTTGGACATTTGGCAAACCCTTTAAAATGAAAGAGTTTTTTCCTTGCCTCTGCTTAGGGCTACATCAACAAGGAACAAAGCATACAGAGTGCACTGAGAACTAATTTAGTGTGTCAAGTTTCAAGAAGCTAGCACAAACCATGTTTGTTTTAGAGTTCCAAATGCCTCTATCCATATAGGGGAAACGAAGTGAAACCTAAAATTTCAAAGTGTTCCTGCAAAAAAATGCTTCAAATTGGAAGAATAAAATTTGGGGGGCCAAATGTGACTGCAGTACTTATCATTCTTTCAATGTATCAACAAGATCAGGATAAAAAATATTTGCTAATATTCCTGTAAACTTGGAGTTCTCTGGAAGCTTTTCAAATGGTTTAATGAAAGTTTTTTTTCTTGCCTCTGCTTAGGGCTACTTCAAAAGGGAACAAACATAGAGAGCAAACTGAGCAATAATTGAGTGTCAAGTTTCAAGCAGCTAGCACAGACCATGTTTGATTTAGAATTCCAACTTCCTCTATCCGTATAGAGGAAAATGAACTGAAACCTAAAAATTTAAAGTATTCATGCAGACAACCTCTTCAACTTAGAAGCATGAAATTTGGGCAGACATTTGTGACTAGAGTACCTATCATTCCTTCAAAGTATCAACAAGATCGAGGGAAAAAAATCTTTGCTGAGATTCCAGTAAACCAGAGTTCTGTGGAAGCTGAGTAAACACTTTCAAATGAAAGTGTTTTTTCCTTGCCTCTGCTTAGGGATATTTCAACAGGGAACAAAGAATAGAGAGCACACTGGTAACGAATTGAGTGTGTCAAGTTTCAAGCAGCTAGCACCAACCATGTTTGATTTTGAGTTCCAACTGCCTCTATCCCCATAGGAAAAAAATGAAGTGAAACCTAAAAATTCAAAGTGTTCCTGCAACTGAACGCTTCAAAATAGAAGAATGAAATTTGGGGGCCAAGTGTGACTGGAATAATGATCATTCCTTCAAAGTATCAACAAAATCAGGTGAAAAAAATTTGCTGAGATTCCAGTAAACTCAGAGTTCTGTGGAAGCTTGGCAAATGCTTTCAAATGAAAGTGTTTTTTCATTGCCTCTGCACAGGGCTAATTCAACAGGAAACAAAGCATACAGAGCTCACTGAGAATTAATTGATAGTGTCAAGTTTTAAGCTGCTAAGACAAACCAAGTTTGATTTAGATTTCCAACTGCCCCTATCCTGATAAGGGAAAATGAAGTCACACCTCAAAATTCAAAGTGATTTTTCAAATGAACTCTTCAACCTCGAAGAATGAAATATGGGAGGCCAAGTGTGACTGGAGTACCATCATTCCTTCAAAGTATCAACAAGAATGGGTGAAAAAATATTTGCTGAGATTCCAGTAAACTCGGACTTCTGTTGAAGCTTGGCCAATGCTTTCAAATGAAAGTGTTTTTTCTTTGCCTCTACATAGGGCTATTTCAACAGGAAAGAAAGCATAGAAAGCTCATTGAGAACTAATTGAGTGTGTCAAGTTAAAAGCAGCTAGGACAAACCATGTTTGATTTAGAGTTCCAACTGCCTCTTTCCCTATAACGGAAAATGAAGTGAAACCCAAAACTTCACAGTGTTCCAGGAAATGAATGCTTCAACCTAGAAGAATGAAATTTGGGGGGCCAAATGATACTGGAGTACCAATCATTCCTTCAAAGTAACAAAAATATTGCGTGAAAAAAATTGCTGAGATTCTAGTAAACTCGGAGTTCTGTGGAAGCCTGGCAAACACTTTCAAATGGAAGGGTTTTTTCCTTGCCTCCTATTAGGGCTACTTCAATAGGGAACAAAGCATGCAGAGTGCACTGAGAACTAACTTAGTGTGTCACCTTTCAAGCAGCTAGCAAAAACCATGTTTGATTTAGAGTTCCAAAAGCCTCTATCCCTATCAGGGAAAATGAAGTGAAATCTAAAAATTTAAAGTGTTTTTGCAAATGAATGCTTCAACCCACAAGAATGAATTTTGGGAGGCCAAGTGTGACTGGAGTACCAACCATTTTTTCAGAGTATCAACAAAATTGGGTGAAAACATTTTTGCTGAGATTACAGTAAACTCCTAGTTCTGTGGAAGGTTGGCAAATGCTTTCAAATGAAAGTGAAAAAATACTTGCTGAGATTCCAGTAATCTTGGAGTTCTGTGGAAGCTTGGCAAAAGCTTTCAAATGAAAGTGTTTATTCCTTGCCTCTACTTAGGGCTAGTTCAACAGGGAACAAAGCATAGAGACCACACTGGGAATTAATTGAGTGTGTTAGTTTCAAGCAGCTAGCACAGACCATGTTTGATTTCGAGTTCCAAATGCATGTATACCTATAGGGAAAAATGAATTTAAAGCTAAAAATTCAAAGTGTTACTGCAAACAAACACTTTAACCTAGAAGAATGATATTTGAGAAACCAAGTGCGACTGAAGTACCAATCATTAATTCAGAGTATCAACAAGATCAGATGTAAAAATATATTCTGAGATTCCAGTACACTCAGAATTCTGTGGAAGTTTGGCAAGCAGTTCAAATTAATATGTTTTTCCTTCCCTCTCCTTAGAACTATTTCAACAAGGAAAAAAGCATAGAGAGTACACTGGGAAGTGAGTCAAGTTTCAAGCTACTAGCACAAACTATGTTTGATGTATAGTTCCAAATGCCTCTATTCCTATTGGGGAAAACAAAATGAAATCTAACAATTCAAAATATTCTTGTAAATGAGTGCTGTAACACATAAGAATGAAATTAGAAGGGCCAAGCTCGAAAAGAGTACCAATCATTACTTCTAAGTATCAATAAGTTTAGGTGAAAAAAAATATTTGCTAAGATTTCTGTAAACTCACAGTTCTGTGGAAGTTTGGGAAATGCTTTCAAATGAAAGTGTTTTTTCCTTGCCTTTTCTTAGGGCTATTTCAACAGGGAACAAAACATAGAGAGAGCACTGTGATCTAATTGAGAGTGTCAAGTCTCAAGCAGCTGTAACCAACCATGTTTGATTTTTAGTTACAAATGCCTCAATACCTATAAGGAAAACGAAGTGAAACCTAAAAATTAAAAGTGTTCCTGCAAACGAATGCTTCAACCTAGAAGTATGAAATTTGGGGGGCCAAGTGGCACTGGAGTTCAAATGAAAGTGTTTTTTTTTTTCTCCTTGCCTCTTCTTAGGGCTATGTCAACAGGGAACAAAGCATAGTAAGCTCACTGAGAACTTATTTAATGTGTCAAGTTTCAAGCAACTAGCACAAATCATGTTTGATTTAGAGTTCCAAACGACTCTATCTCTATATGGGAAAACAATGTGAAACTTAATAATTCAAAGTGTTTCTGCAAAGGAACACTTCAACCTAGAAGAAGTAAGTTTTGGGTCCAAGTGCAAGTGAAGTACAGATCATTCCTTCAAAGTATCCACAAGATCAGGTGAAAAATATTTGCTGAGATTCCAGTAAACTCAGAGTTCTGTGGAAGCTTGGCAAATGGTTTCAAGAAAGTGTTTATTCTTGCCTCTGCTTATGGATACTTCAACAGGGAACAAACAGGGAGCACACTGAGAACTAATTGAGTGTGTCAAGTTTCAAGCAGCTAGCACAAACCATGTTTGATTAAGAGTTTCAACTGCCTCTATCCCTATAGGTCAAAGAAGTGAAACCTAAAAATTCAAACTGTTCCTGCAAACGAATGCTTCAACCTAGAAGAATGAGATTTGGGGGGCCAAGTGCCACTAGAGTACCGATATTCTTCAAAGTATCAACAAGATCGGCTGAAACAGTATTTGGTGTTTCCTGTAAACTTGGTGTTTTGTGTACATTTGGCAAACACTTTCAAATACAAGTGTTTTTTTGTTGCCTATACTTAGGGATACTTCAACAGGGCTCAAAGCATAGAGAATGCACTGAAACAAATTGAGTGTGTCAAGTTTCAATCAGCTAGCACAAACTATGTTTGATTCAGAGTTCCAAATGCCTCTATCCCTATAGGGGAGAACTATGTGAAACCTAAAAATTCAAAGTGTTTCAGCAAACGGATTCTTTAACCCAGAAGAAGTAAATTTGGCCAGCCAAATGTGAGTGGAGTGCAGATCATTCTTTCAAATTATCCACAAGAATGGGTGAAAAAATATTTGCTGAGAATCTAGTAAACTCAGAGTTCTGTGGAAGCTTGGAAAATGCTTTCAAAGGAAAGTGTTTTTCCTTGTTTCTGCTTAGGGCTACTTCAACAAGGACAAAGCATAGAGTGCACTGAGAACTAATTGAGTGTGTCAAATTTCAAGCAGGTAGCATGAACCATGTTTGATTTTGAGTTCCAATTGCCTCTATCTCTTTAGGGGAAAACAAAATGAAATGTAAAAATTCAAATTGGTCCTCCAAACGAATGCTTCAACATAGATGAATGAAATTCGGGGGGCCAAGTGCCACTGGAGTACCGATCATTCTTCAAAGTATCAACACGGTCCAGTGAGATTCCAGAAAACTCAAGAGTTTTTTGTATGCTTGGCAAACACTATCAAATGAAAGTGTTTTTTCCTTATCTCTTCTTAGGGCTACTTCAACAGTTAACAAAGCATAGAGAGTGCATTGAAAACTAATTGAGTGTGTGAAGTTTCAAGCAGCTAGCACCAACCATGTTTGATTTAGAGTTCCAAATGCCACTATCCCTATACAGGAAAACAAAGTGAAAACTAAAAATTCAAAATGTTTCTGCAAACGAATGCTTCAAACTAGAAGCACAAAATTTGTGGGCCCATATGAGACTGGGGTACTGATAATTCATTCAATGTATCAAGAAGATCGAGTGAAAAAATATTTGCTGAAATTCCAGTAAACTTGGAGTTCTGTGGAAGCTTGGCAAATGCTTTCAAATGAAAGTGTTTTTTTTTTTTGTTGCCTCTGCTTAGGGCTAATTCAACAGGGAACAAAGTATACGGAGCACACTTAGAACTTACTGAGTGTGTCAAGTTTAAAGCAGCTAGCACAAACCATGTTTGATTTAGAGTTCCAACTGCCTCTATCCCTATATGGCAAAACGAAGTGAAACCTAAAAATTCAATGTGTGCCTGCAAATGAACACTTCAAGCTAGAAGAATTAATTTTGGGGTACAAGTGAGTCTGGAGTACTGATCATTCCTTCAAAGTATCAACAAGTTTGGGTGAAAAATATTTGCTGATATTCCAGGAAACTCGTAATTTTATGGAAGTTTGGCAAGTGCTTTCAAATGAAAGTGTTTTATCCTTGCCTCTGCATAGGGCTACTTCAACTAGGAAGAAAGCATAATGAGCGCAGGGTGATCTAATTGACTCTGTCAAGTTTCAAGGCCCTGGCACAAACCATGGTTGATTTAGAGTTCCAAATGCCTCTATCCCTAAAGGGGAAAACGAAATGAAACCTAAAAATTCAAAGTGTTCCTGTAAACAAACGCTGCAACCTAGAAGAATGACATTTGGGGGGCCAAGCATGACTGGAGTACCAATCATTCCTTCAAAGAATCAACAATATCAGGTGAAAAAATATTTGCTGAGATTCCACTAAACCCAGAATTCTGTGGAAGCTTGACAATTGCTTTCAAATGAAAGTGATTTTTTTCCTTGCCTCTGCTTAAGGCTACTTCATCAGGGAAAAAAGCATAGAGAGTGCATTGAGAACTAATTGTGTGTGTCAATTTTCAACCAGCTAGCACAAACCATATTTGATTTAGAGTTCCAAATGCCTCTAATCCTATAGGGGAAAATGAAGTGAAACCTAAAAATTAAAAGTGTTTTTGGAAATGAATGCTTCAAACTAGAAGAATGAAATTTGGGGGCTAGGTGCGACTGGAGTACTGATCATTCCTTCAAAGTATCAACAAGATCGGGATACAAAATATTTGCTGAGATACCAGTAAACCAGAGATCTCTGTAAGAGTGGCAAATGCTTTCAAATAAAAGTACTTTTTCCTTGCCTCAACTTAGGGCTATTTCAACAGGGAAAAAAGCACAGAGAGCCACTGAGAACTAATTGAGTGTGTCAAGTTTCAAGCAGCTAGCACAATCCATGTTTGATTTAGAGTTCCAACTGCCTCCAACCCAATAGGGGAAAATGAAGTGGAACCTAAAAATTCAAAGTGATCCTGCAAAATAACACTTAAACCTAAAAGAATGAATTTGGGGGGACCAAGTGCCTCTGGAGTACCCATCATTCCTTCAAAGTATCAACAAGTTTGGGTGAAAAAATATTTTCTGAGATTCCAGTAAACTCATAGTTCTATGGAAGCTTGGCAAACGCTTTCAAATGAAAGTGTTTTTTTTTCCTTTCCTTAGCTTAGGGATACTTCCACAGAGAACAAAGCATAAAGAGTGCAGTGAGAACTAATTTACTGTGTCAAGTTTCAAGGCCCTAGCAGAAATCATGTTTGATTTAGAGTTCCAAAAGCCTCTACCTTATAGGGAAAAATGAAGTGAAACTTAAAAATTCAAAGTGTTCCTGGAAACGAATGCTTCAACATAGAATAATGAAATTTGGCTGGCCAAGTGAAACTGGAGTACTGATCATTCCTTCAATGTACCAACAAGTTCAGTTGAGAAAATATTTTCTGAGATTCCAGTAAACTCGGGGTTCTTTGGAAGTTTGTCTGTATCCTATAGGGGAAAATGAAGTGAAACCTAAAATTTCAAAGTGTTCCTGCAAAGGAACGCTTTAACCTGGAAGAATAAAATTTGGGGGCCAAGTGTGACTGGAGTACCGATCATTCCTTCAAAGTATCAACAAGTTCAGGAGAAAAAATATTTGCTGAGATTCCAGTAATCTCAGAGTTCTGTGGAAGCTTGGCAAACGCTTTCAAATGAACGTGTTTTTTTCCTTGCCTCTGCTTAGGTCTACTTCAGCAGGGAAAAAAGCACAGCAAACCACTGAGAACTAATTCAGCATGTCACTTTTCAAGCAGCTAGCACAAACCATGTTTGATTTAAAGTTCCAACTGCCTCCCACCCTATAGGGGAAAATGAAGTGAAACCTAAAAATTCAAAGTGATTCTGCAAATGAATGCTTCAACCTAGAAGACTGAAATTTTGGAGACCAAGTGTTTCTTGAATACCAATCATTCCTTAAAAGTGTCAACAAAATCAGTGACAAAATACTTGCTGAAATTTCAGTAAACTCGGAGTTCTGTGGAAGTTTGGCAAACACTTTAAAGTGAAAGTGTTTATACCTTGCCTCTGTGAAGGGCTATTTCAATAGGGAACAAAATACAGAGAGCTCACTGAGAAATGATTGAGTGTGTCAAGTTTCAAGCAGCTAGAACAAACTATCTTTGATTTACAGTTCCAAATGCCTCTATCCCTAAAGGGGAAAATGAAGTGAAACCTAAAAGTTCAAACTGTTCCTGCAAACAAACGCTTCAACCTAGAAGAATGTAATTTCGGGTGCCAAGTTTGACTGGAGTATCAATCATTGCTTCTACATATCAACAAGATCAGGAGAAAAAAAATGTTTGCTGGGATTCCAATAAACTCGGACTTCTGTGGAAGTTTGGCAAATGCTTTCACATGAACGTGTTTTTTCCATGCCTCTGCTTAAGGTTATTTCACAGGGAACAAAAAATAGGGAGGACATTGAGAACTAATTCAGTGTGTCAAGTTTCAAGCAGCTTGCACAAACCATGTTTGATTAAGAGTTCCAAATTCCTCTAGACTATAGGGAAAAATGAAGTAAAACCTAAAAATTCAAAGTGTTCCAGGAAACAAATGATTCAAACCAGAAGAATGAAATTTGGGGGACATGTGCCACTGGAGTACCGATCATTCCTTCAAAGTCTCAACAAGATTGAATGAGAAATTATTTGCTGAGATTCCAGTAAACTCAGAGTTCTGTGGAGGCTTGGCAAACACTATCAAATGAAAGTGATTTTTCCTTGCCTATGTTCAGGGCTACTTCAACAGGGAACAAAGCATACAGAGCGAACTGAAAACTTATTGAGTGTGTCAAGTTTCAAGCAGCTAGCACAAACCATGTTTGATTTAGAGTTCCAATTGCCTCTATCCCTGTAGAAGAAAACAAGGTGAAACCTAAAAATTCAAAGTGTTTTTGCAAATGAACGCTACCACTTATAAGAAGTAAATTTGGGTGGCCAAGTTACAGTGAATTTAAGATCATTCCTTCAAAGTATCAACAAGATCAGGTGAAAAAATATTTACTGAGATTCCAATAAACTCAGAGTTCTGTGGAAGCTTGGCAAAGGCTTTCAAATGAAAGTGTTTTTCCTTGCCTTGGCTTAGGGCTACATCAACAAGGAACAAATCATAGAATGCACTGAGAAGTAATTTAGTGTGTCAAGTTTCTAGCAGCTACCTCAAAGCATGTTTGGTTTTGAGTTCCAAATACCTCTATCCCTTTAGGGGAAAAGGAAGTGAAACCTAAAAATTCAAATTGTTCCTGCAAACAAACACTTCAACCGAGAATAATGAAATTTGAGGGGCCTAGTGCCACTAGAGTACCGATCAGTTTTCTTTTTCTTTTTCTTTTTTTTTTTAGGAGGAGATGTAGATTTTTATTTTTATTTTTAATTTTTATTGTTGGTTGTTCAAAACATTACATAGTTCTTGAAATATCATATTTCACACTGTGATTCAAGTGGGTTATGAACTCCCATTTTTACCCTGTATACAGATTGCAGAATCACATCCAATGATTTACATATTGCCATACTAGTGTCTGTTGTATTCTGCTGCCTTTCCTATCCTCTACTATCCCCCCCTTCCCTCCCCTCCCCTCCCCTCTTCCCTCTCTACCCCATCTGCTGTAATTCATTTCTCCCCCTTGTTTCTTTTTTTCCCCTTTCCCCTCACTTCCTCTTGTATGTAATTTTGTATAACCCTGAGGGTCTCCTTCCATTTCCATGCACTTTCCCTTCTCTCTCCCTTTCCCTCCCACCTCTCATCACTGTTTAATGTTAATCTTCTTCTCATGCTCTTCCTCCCTACTCTGTTCTTAGTTACTCTCATTATATCAAAGAAGACATTTGGCATTTGTTTTTTAGGGATTGGCTAGCTTCACTAAGCATAATCTGCTCTAGTGCCATCCATTTCCCTGCAAATTCCATGATTTTGTCATTTTTTAGTGCTGTGTAATGTTCCATGGTGTATAAATGCCACATTTTTTTTATCCATTCATCTATTGAAGGGCATCTGGGTTGATTCCACAGTCTAGCAATTGTGAATTGTGCTGCTATGAACATCGATGTGGCAGTGTCCCTGTAGTATGCTCTTTTAAGGTCTTCAGGGAATAGTCTGAGAAGGGCAATAGCTGGGTCAAATGGTGGTTCCATTCCCAGCTTTCCCAGAAATCTCCATACTGCTTTCCAAATTGGCCGCACCAGTTTGCAGTCCCACCAGCAATGTACAAGAGTACCCTTTTCGCCACATCCTCGCCAGCACTTGTTGTTGTTTGACTTCATAATGGCTGCCAATCTTTTTTTTTTTTTTTTAATTTTTTATTGTGGGTTGTTCAAAACATTACAAATTTCTTGACATATCATATTCCACACTTTGATTCTAGTGGGTTATGAACTCCCACCTTCACCCCATACACAGATTGCAGATTCACATCAGTTACACATCCATTGATTTACAAATTGCCATACTAGTGTCTGTTGTGCTCCGCTGCCTTTCCCATCATCCACCCTCCCCCCTCCCCACCTCTCCCCTCCCCTCCCCTCCTCTCTCTCTACCCCCTCCACTGTATAACCCTGAGAGTCTCCTTCCATTACCGTGCAATTTACCTTCTCTCTCCCTTTCCCTCCCACCTCTCATCCCTGTTAAATGTTAATCTTCTTCTCCTGTTCTTCGTCCCTACTCTGTTCTTAGTTACTTTCCTTATATCAAAGAAGACATTTGGCATTTGTTTTTTAGGGATTGGCTAGCTTCACTTAGCATAATCTGCTCTAATGCCATCCATTTCCCTGTAAATTCTATGATTTTGTCATTTTTTAATGCAGAGTAATACTCCATTGTGTATAAATGCCACATTTTTTTTATCCATTCGTCTATTGAAGGGCATCTAGGTTGGTTCCACAGTCTTGCTATTGTGAACTGTGCTGCTATGAACATCGATGTAGCAGTGTCCCTGTAGCATGCTCTTTTTAGGTCTTTAGGGAATAGACCAAGAAGGGGAATAGCTGGGTCAAATGGTGGCTCCATTCCCAGCTTTCCAAGAAATCTCCATACTGCTTTCCAAATTGGCTGCACCAATCTGCAGTCCCACCAGCAATGTACAAGTGTACCCTTTTCCCCACATCCTCACCAGCACTTGTTGTTGTTTGACTTCCTAATGGCTGCCAATCTTACTGGAGTGAGATGGTATCTTAGGGTGGTTTTGATTTGCATTTCTCTGACAGCTAGAGATGTTGAGCATTTTTTCATGTACTTGTTGATTGACTGTATGTCCTCCTCTGTGAAGTGTCTGTTCAGGTCCTTGGCCCATTTGTTGATTGGGTTGTTTGTTCTCTTATTGTCTAATTTTTTGAGTTCTTTGTATACTCTGGATATTAGGGCTCTATCTGAAGTGTGAGGAGTAAAGATTTGTTCCCAGGGTGTAGGCTCCCTATTTACCTCTCTTATTGTTTCTTTTGCTGAGAAAAAACTTTTTAGTTTGAGTAAGTCCCATTTGTTGATTCTAGTTATTAACTTTTGTGCTATGGGTGTCCTATTGAGGAATTTGGAGCCCGACCCCACCGACTGTAGATCGTAGCCAACTTTTTCTTCTATCAGACGGCGCGTCTCTGATTTGATATCAAGTTCCTTGATCCATTTTGAATTCACTTTTGTGCATGGCGAGAGAAAGGGATTCAGTTTCATTTTGTTGCATATGGATTTCCAGTTTTCCCAGCACCATTTGTTGAAGATGCTATCCTTCCTCCATTGCATGCTTTTAGCCCCTTTATCAAATATAAGATAGTTGTAGTTTTGTGGATTGGTTTCTGTGTCCTCTATTCTGTACCATTGGTCCACACGCCTGTTTTGGTACCAGTACCATGCTGTTTTTGTTACTATTGCTCTGTAGTATAGTTTGAAGTCTGGTATCGCTATACCGCCTGATTCACACTTCTTGCTTAGCATTGTTTTTGCTATTCTGGGTCTTTTATTTTTCCATATGAATTTCATGATTGCTTTCTCTATTTCTACAAGAAATGCCGTTGGGATTTTGATTGGCATTGCATTAAACCTATAGAGAACTTTTGGTAATATCGCCATTTTGATGATGTTAGTTCTGCCTATCCATGAACAGGGTATATTTTTCCATCTTCTAAGATCTTCTTCTATTTCTCTCTTTAGGGTTCTGTAGTTTTCATTGTATAAGTCTTTCACCTCTTTTGTTAGGTTGATTCCCAAGTATTTTATTTTTTTTGAAGATATTTTGAATGGAGTGGTTGTCCTCATTTCCATTTCAGAGGATTTGTTGCTGATATACAGGAATGCCTTTGATTTATGCGTGTTGATTTTAAATCCTGCCACTTTGCTGAATTCATTTATTAGCTCTAATAGTTTCTTTGTAGAGCCTTTTGGGTCTGCTAGATATAGAATCATATCATCTGCAAATAGTGACAATTTAATTTCTTCTTTTCCTATTTTTATGCCTTTAATTTCTTTCGTCTGTCTAATTGCTCTGGCCAGTGTTTCGAGAACTATGTTGAAGAGAAGTGGAGAGAGAGGGCATCCCTGTCTTGTTCCAGATTTTAGAGGGAATGCCTTCAGTTTTTCTCCATTCAGAATAATGCTAGCCTGAGGCTTAGCATAGATTGCTTTTACAATATTGAGGTATGTTCCTGTTATCCCTAGTTTTTCTAGAGTTTTGAACATAAAGGGATGCTGTACTTTGTCAAATGCTTTTTCCGCATCTATCGAGATGATCATATGGTTCTTATTTTTAAGTCTATTGATGTGGTGAATAACATTTATTGATTTCCGTATATTGAACCAGCCTTGCATCCCAGGGATGAATCCTACTTGATCATGGTGTACAATTTTTTTTATATGTTTTTGTATCCGATTCGCCAGAATTTTATTGAGGATTTTTGCATCTAGGTTCATTAGAGATATTGGTCTGTAGTTTTCTTTCTTTGAAGTGTCTTTGTCTGGTATAGGTATCAGGGTGATGTTGGCCTCATAGAATGAATTTGGAAGTTCTCCCTCCTTTTCTATTTCCTGAAGTAGCTTGAAAAGTATTGGTATTAGTTCTTCTTTAAAGGTTTTGTAAAATTCTGCTGTATACCCATCCGGACCTGGGCTTTTCTTAGTTGGTAGTCTTTTGATGGTTTCTTCTATCTCCTCAATTGATATTGGTCTGTTTAGGTTTTCTATATCCTCCTGACTCAACCTGGGCAGATCATATGACTTAAGAAATTTATCTATGCCTTCACTATCTTCTAATTTATTGGAGTATAAGGATTCAAAATAGTTTTTGATTATCTTCTGTATTTCTGAAGTGTCTGTTGTGATATTGCCTTTTTCATCCCGTATGCTAGTAATTTGAGTTCTCTCTCTTCTTCTCTTCACTAGCATCGCTAAGGGTCTGTCGATTTTGTTTATTTTTTCAAAGAACCAACTTTTAGTTTTGTCAATTTTTTCAATTGTTTCTTTTGTTTTGATTTCATTAATTTCAGCTCTGGTTTTAATTATTTCTTGCCTTCTACTTCTTTTGCTGTTGTTTTGCTCTTCTTTTTCAAGGATTTTGAGATGAAGTATGAGATCATTTATTTGTTGGTTTTTTCTTTTTTTAAGGAATGAACTCCAAGCAATGAATTTTCCTCTTAGAACTGCTTTCAATGTGTCCCATAGATTCCGATATGTTGTGTCTGTGTTTTCATTTATCTCTAAGAATTTTTTAATTTCCTCCTTGATGTCTTCTATAACCCATTGATCATTCAGTAACCTATTGTTCATTCTCCAATTGATATATGCTTTTTCCTTCCTTCTTTTATCGTTGATTTTCAGTTTCATTCCATTATGATCAGATAAGATGCATGGTAATATCTCTACTCCTTTATATTGTCTAAGAGTTGCCCTGTGACATAATATATGATCTATTTTTGAGAAGGATCCATGTGCTGCTGAGAAAAAAGTGTAACTGCTTGATGTTGGGTGGTACACTCTATATATGTCAATTAGGTCTAGGTTATTAATAGTGTTATTGAGTTCTATAGTTTCCTTATTCAACTTTTGTTTGGAAGATCTGTCCAGTGGCGAGAGAGGTGTGTTGAAGTCTCCCATGATTATGGTGTGGTGGTCTATTAGACTCTTGAACTTGAGAAGAGTTTGTTTGACGAACATAGCTGCACCATTGTTTGGGGCATAAATATTTATGATTGTTATGTCTTGTTGGTGTATGGTTCCCTTAAGCAGTATGTAGTGTCCCTCTTTATCTCTTTTGATTAACTTTGGCTTGAAATCTATTTTATTTGATATGAGTATGGACACGCCTGCTTGTTTCCGAAGTCCATATGAGTGATATGATTTTTCCCAACCTTTCACCTTCAGCCTATGTATGTCTTTTCCTATCAAATGCGTCTCCTGTAGGCAGCAAATTGTTGGGTCTTGTTTTGTGATCCATTCTACTAGCCTGTGTCTCTTAATTGGTGAGTTTAAGCCATTAACATTTAGGGTTATTATTGAGATATGGGTTGTTCTTCCAGCCATATTTGTTTATTTCTGTTACTAAACATTGTTTGTTTTCCTCTTTGATTGTTCCCCCCCCCCTTTACTGTCCTACCTCCCACTGTTGGTTTTCATTGTTATTTTCCATTTCCTCTTCCTGTAATACTTTGGCTAGGATGTTTTGAAGAGATGGTTTTCTAGCTGCGAATTCTTTAAACTTTTGTTTATTGTGGAAGGTTTTAATTTCATTCTCCATCCTGAAGCTTAATTTCGCTGGATACACAATTCTTGGTTGGAACCCATTATCTTTCAGTGTTTGAAATATGTTATTCCAGGATCTTCTAGCTTTCAGAGTCTGTGTTGAAAGATCAGCTGTTATCCTGATTGGCTTGCCCCTAAATGTAATCTGCTTCCTTTCTCTTGTAGCTTTTAAAATTCTCTCCTTATTCTGTATGTTGGGCATCTTCATTATAATGTGTCTAGGTGTGGATCTCTTATGATTTTGCACATTTGGCATCCTGTAGGCTTCTAGGATTTGGGATTCTGTCTCATTCTTCAAGTCTGGGAAGTTTTCTTGTATTATTTCATTGAATAGACTGCTCATTCCTTTGGTTTGGAGCTCTGTACCTTCCTGTATCCCAATGACTCTTAAGTTTGGTCTCTTAATGTTATCCCATATTTCTTGGATGTTCTGCTCATGGTTTCTTAACAGTCTTGCTGAGCTGTCTATGTTCTTTTCCAGTTGAAATACTTTGTCTTCATTGTCTGATGTTCTATCTTCTAAGTGTTCTACTCTGTTGGTAGTATTCTCCATTGAGTTTTTAAGTTGGTTTATTGCTTCCTGCATTTCTAGGATTTCTGATTGCTTGTTTTTTATAACCTCTATCTCCCTGTATAGTTGATCCTTTGCTTCCTGGATTTGTTTGCGTAATTCGTTGTCGAAGTGATCTTTCATTGTCTGATTTTGCTGTTTAATGTCTTCCTTGATACTCCAGATCATCTGAAGCATGTATATCCTGAATTCTTTATCTGACATTCCATCTGCTGCAGCTGTTACCTCTTCTAAAGTTGCGTTGACCTGCATTGCTTGTGGTCCTTTCTTTCCTTGTCTTTTCATACTGCTTGCGTATCTTTCCTGCAGGTGCGGGCGGCGGCTCTGCTCTCTCCTTATTCCAATTGGGGTGTCGTGGCTACCACGCCGGCAGGTCACTGGGCCTGTTCTGGGAGCTGGTGGCGGCTCTGTTTTGCCCCTACTCCAATTGGGGTGACGTGTCTGTCGTACCAGCAGGCCACTGGGCCTGTCCTGCTGGTCGGTCGCAGATCTGCCCACCTTTCGGGCACGAGTGGAGGCTCTGCTTTGCCCCTACTCCAATTGGGGTGTCGTGACTACCCCGCCTGCAGGATGCTGGGTCTGTTCCTGGCAAGGGAGGCGACTCTGCTCTGTCACTACTCCAATTAGGGTGGTGTTTGTACCCCGCCGGCAGGCTCCTGGGCCTGATCCGCCGGTCTGTTGTAGGTCTGCCTACCTTGAAGGCGCGGGCGGCGGATCTGCCCTGCCCCTCCTACTACACCTGCGGACCCCTGGGCCTGATCTGCAGGTTGATCACTGGTCTGCTCACCCTGCGGGCACGGGTGGCGGTTCCGCTCCACCCCCACTCCAATTGGGGTCACGTGACCACCACACCGGCAGGGCCTGATCCGGGCGTGGGATAAGGATCTGCTCTGCCCCTACTCGAGTTGGGGTGACGTGTGTACCACACTGGCAGGCCACTGGGCCTGACCCGCCAGGCTGTCACAGGTCTGTTTACCTTGCAAGCGCGAAGGGCGGCTCTGCCCTGCCCCTCCTACCACGCCCATGTACTACTGGGTCGTGGGTCTGCCCACCTGGCGGGTGTGGGTGGCGGCTCCGCTCCGCCCCCTCTCCAATTGGGGTCACGCGGTCACCACGCTGGCGAGCCGCTGGGCCTGCTCCGGGGGCTGGCGGCGGCCCGGCTCCTTCCCTCTGGCTCGAGGACAAATTGAGGAGACTCGGGTGACTGAGCCTCACCCCCCTTACCAGGAGACCAACTGCTTATGTCACCGCTGGTATTGATGAAGATCTCTCCTCCACCGCTTTCTGCTGACATCAGATCTTTGCCATGTTGGTATCCTATGCGAATGGCAGCATTTCGTTCCCCTTGCCAGGCAACCCAAGCAATGGGTGAGTCCTGACCTGCCCTCAGCAGGACCCGGACCGAGACACAGTTTCCGCGGGCTCCTAGCCCCGGTCCAGGGAAGTTCCGGGAGCCGGAACTCGGCCGCTCCGTGCTCGGTGTAAGCTCCTATAAGTGTAGGCTCCAAGAAGCAGCCCCCGCGGGCTCAGTTCCGGGAGCCGGAATTCGGCCGCTTAGTGTTTGGTGTATGCTCTGATAGTAGCAGGGTCCAAGAAGCAGCCTCCGCGGGCTCCGCAGCCCTGAGCCAGGGCGGTTCCGGGACGGTTCCGGGAGCCGGAACTCGGCCGCTCTGTGCTCGGTGTAAGCTCCTATAAGTGTAAGCTCCAAGAAGCAGTCCCCGCGGGCTCAGTTCCGGGAGCTGGAATTCGGCTTCTTGGTGTTTCGTGTTTGCTCTGATATTAGCAGGGTCCAAGAAGCAGCCTCCGCAGGCTCCGCAGCCCGGAGCCAGGGAGGTTCCGGGACGGTTCCGGGAGCCGGGACTCGGCCGCCCCGCGCTCCGTGTTCACTCCGATAAGATCTGGCTGCCAATCTTACTGGAGTGAGATGGTATCTTAGGGTGGTTTTGATTTGCATTTCTCGGACTGCTAGAGATGGTGAGCATTTTTTCATGTACTTGTTGATTGATTGTATGTCCTCCTCTGAGAAGTGTCTGTTCAGGTCCTTGGCCCATTTGTTGACTGGGTTATTTGTTATCTTATTGTCTAATTTTTTGAGTTCTTTGTATACTCTGGATATTAGGGCTCTATCTGAAGTGTGAGGAGTAAAGATTTGTTCCCAGGATGTAGGCTTCCTATTTACATCTCTTATTGTTTCTTTTGCTGAGAAAAAACTTTTTAGTTTGAGTAAGTCCCATTTGTTGATTCTAGTTATTAACTCTTGTGCTATGGGTGTCCTATTGAGGAATTTGGAGCCCGGCCCCACAGTATGTAGATCACAGCCAACTTTTTCTTCTATCAGATGCCGTGTCTCTGATTTGATATCAAGCTCCTTGATCCATTTTGAGTTAACTTTGGTGCATGGCAAGAGAAAGGGATTCAGTTTCATTTTGTTGCCTTTGGATTTCCAGTTTTCCCAGCACCATTTGTTGAAAATGCTATCCTTCCTCCATTGCATGCTTTTAGCCCCTTTATCAAATATAAGATAGTTGTAATTTTTTGGATTGGTTTCTGTGTCCTCTATTCTGTACCATTGGTCTACCTGCCTGTTTTGGTACCAGTACCATGCTGTTTTTGTTACTATTGATCTGTAGTATAGTTTGAAGTCTGATATCGCTATACCGCCTGATTCACACTTCCTGCTTAGAGTTGTTTTTGCTATTCTGGGTCTTTTATTTTTCCAGATGAATTTTATGATTGCTTTATCTATTTCTACAAGAAATGCCGTTGGGATTTTGATTGGCATTGCATTAAACCTATAGAGAACTTTTGGTAATATCGCCATTTTGATGAGGTTAGTTCTGCCTATCCATGAAGAGGGTATATTTTTCCATCTTCTAAGATCTTCTTCTATTTCTCTCTTTAGGGTTCTGTAGTTTTCATTGTATAAGTCTTTCACCTCTTTTGTTAGGTTGATTCCCAAATATTTTATTTTTTTGAGGATATTGTGAATGGAGTGGTTGTCCTCATTTCCATTTCAGAGGATTTGTCTCTGATATACAGGAATGCCTTTGATTTATGTGTGTTGATTTGGAATATAATCTGATCTTGTTATTACTTTGAAGTAATGATTGGTACTCCATTCACACTTGGTTCCCCAAATTTCATTCTTCCAAGTTCATTTGAAAAAACACTTTGAATTTTTAGGTTTCACTTTGTTTTTCCCTATAGGGATATAGGCAGTTGGAACTGTAAATCAAACATCCTTTTTGCTAGCTACTTGAAACTTGACACACTCAATAAGTTGTCAGTGTGCTCTCTATTCTTTGTTCCTTTGAAAGTTGCCCTTAGCAGAGGCAAGAGAAACACACTTTCATTTGAAATATTTTCCAAGCTGCCACAGAACTCCACGTTTTCTGGAATCTCAGCAAAGTATTTTTCACCTGATCTTGTTGATACTTTGAAGGAATGATGAGTACTCCATTCACAAATGACACCCAAATTTCATTCTTCTAGGTATAAGTCTTCGTTTTCAGGAACACATTGAATTTTTAGGTTTCACTTTGTTTTCTCTTATAGTGATCGAGGCATTTTGACCTCTAAATCAAACATGTTTTTTGCTAGCTGCTTGAAACTTGACACACTGAATTAGTTCTCAGTGGACTCTCTATTCTTTCTTCCCTGATGAAGTAGCCCCAAGCAGAGGCAAGGAATAAACACTTTCATTTGAAAGCATTTGCCAAGCTTTCACAGAACTCCTTGTTTACTACAACCTCAGCAAATATTTTTTTCACCCATTTTTGTTGATACTTGGCAGGAATGATCAGTACTACAGTAATACCTGGCCCCCCACATTTAATTCTTCTAGTTTGAAAAGTTCATTTAGAGGACCACTTTGAATTTTTAGGGTTCACGTTTTTCCCCTATAGGGATAGAATTAGATGGAACTCTAAATCAAACATGGTTTGTGCTAGCAGTTTGAATCTTAACAAACTCGATTAGTACTCAGTGCACTCTGTATGCTGTGTTCCCTGTTGAATTAGCCCTAAGTAGAGGCAAGGAAAAAACACTTTCATTTCCAAGACTTTGCCAAGTTTCCAAAGAACTCCGAGTTTACTGGAATCTCAGGAAATATTTTTTCACCCGATCTTTGTGATACTTTGAAAGAATGATCGGTACTCCATTCACAATAGCTGCCCAAATTTCATTCTTCTAGGTTGAAGCAATCATTTGCAGGAACACTTTCAAATTTTAGGTTTCACTTTATTTTCCTCTATAGGGATACAGACAGTTGGAAGTCTAAATCAAGCATGCTTTGTGCTAGCTGCTTAAAACTTTTCACACTCTATTAGTTCTAAGTGAAATCTCTATGCTTTGTTCCATGTTTAAGTATCCCTAAGCAGAGTGAAGGCAAAAAAAAAAAAAACCACTTTCATTTGAAAGCATTTGCCTAGCTTAAACAGAACCGAGTTTATGGGTGCCGCAGTCTGGCTGGGCACAATTCAGGAGCCACTTGTCAAAAGAAACTAACTTTATTTTTAGAACCACACACGCCAAACAAAACAGCTCCTCAGGAAAAACCCTCAGAGCCCAACTGCCACCACTGGCTTCCCCCAAGCCTCTCTCACAACCACAAGCCTCTCCACCTCCCACAATCCTCCTGCTCTTGAGGCCGATTGGCTGGGTCACGTGGGCAGAGCCAAAAAAGTCCCCCAATGAGCAGCTCCGTGGTCTGAAAGGGCAGGGAAACAGCCCAATGAGCATCACCACAGAGGAGCCAATCAGCTAGATGTTGCTGGAGCGCTGTGAGCCAATCATCATCTGGCAGTCTGAAAGTTTGCTGGGGCCCCTTCGGCTGTGGCTCTCAACATCTCCCCCTCTCTGTTTAAACAACAAGCATGTGGTTTAGGGACCGTGCCTGCCTTAGGTTGTCCAATAGTACATATGGTCCTTACCCGTTATCGGATGAGCTGACCTCAAGGCGTCAGCCTCCTGTCTTAGGTTGGTACCATTGTAATTGGATCTTACCCGTCACTGACTACCGGTCCAGTATACAGCCACACCTGTGGAGAGGTCTTTGTACCAGCGGGGGAGTGAGGTTCTTTGCCTCACCTCTGTTGGCCCCCAAATTTTAGCTGAATGATCATGACAAGCAGAAGGGAAGAAGATACACCAAGCCAATTGACGGCTCCTTTTGGAAAAATTGTACCACCGATGACATCATCAGCAAAAATACCCCAACACTACCACAAGTCGCTGCACCAACAGATAGTTCACAATGCATACAGGTGAGTTCACAATGCATACAACTGATACATAGTCCAGGCAAGTTCTGCAAGCAGTTAAGTGATGGCTATTGCAGAAGCTGTAGATTGGTTTCATCTTTGTCTTCACCAGCACTGGGATGAAGATAGGAATTCTGGCAATAATGGCTAAAGAAAAAATTATGTAACATTCCAGAAGGCACTAAAAGAAAACAATTCTCATAACAATTTACATTATCTTGAAGAGAATTATTAAATATAATGAAAAGGAAAGGTGAAAGTAAACAAACAGATCTGTTAACCTCCTTTTTTGTTCACATATTAAAACAATCCTCAAGAGTTGTTTACCCAATTTAAACTAAACCATTTAAATCACGTGAATAAAAAAAATATTTGGATCCATTTTTTCATGAGCGCTCATCATATATGATATATGGATATATGTACATTCAAACATATAACACAAAACACAAGTGTGCACACATAATATAATACATACAACACATAACATAATAGTAAAGGCCTTATAACTTTTTACAGGTGAAATCTCCATTGCAATGTTTAAAAACTCTATAGTCAAAAAATAGAACTGATCAGTGAAACATTAACCTAGGTCTGTATGAGCTCAAAAAACAAAATAGAACTTCATGATGTGGGAAAGGGCAATAATAAAATAGATATTGAAAAAAACATCCTGGTTCTGTCGCAGATGTAAGGATAGCCAAACTAGAGTTTTGGATATCAGCTGTTATGGATTTGAGCCAAATCATCTTCTTTTTGGTCTGTAGAAATCACTTTAGTTAATCTTTCTGGAATCCAAATCGGCTGCTGTTCTCCCTGTGGAAACACATAAACAGACCCCTGACTCCAGACAATTACAGGGTGAGGACCTTTCCATTGTCCTGTTAGAATATCCTTCCAAAGTACCTTGGGCTTATGCACATTTTTTGGACACATATGCCTTTCCTCAGCACTAAGTCTTGATGAATCCAAATTTAAAAAGTTTAGAGTAAAAAGGGTTATTTTAAGTTTATCTTTGGGGAATACATACCCCTTCTCAATTCCTTCTTTTTGCTTTAATAAGTACATTTTAATCGTTTGATGAGCTCTTTCAACTATGCCTTGTTCCTGTGGATTGTATGGTATTCCTGTTATATGAGTAATGCCAAATGATGAGCAAAATTGTTTAAAAGAGGTAGAAGTATAACCAGGGGCATTATCTGTTTTTAACTGTTTTGGAACGCCCACAGTGGCAAAATTTTGTAAGCAATGACCTATAACATCTTTAGTTTTTTCTCCAGCATGAAGGTAGCCCATCAAAAATCCAGAAGAAGTATCAACTGTAACATGCAAATATTTTAATTTTCCAAATTCTGGCAAGTGTGTGACGTCCATCTGCCAAATATGGTTAGGTATCAATCCTCTAGGATTGACTCCAAGATTAACTTGTGGTAAAAAGGTCACACAATTTGACATTGTTTTATTATTTGTCTAGCTTGTTTCTTAGTTATTTTAAAGTGCTTTTGTAAAGTATTAGCATTGACATGGAACCTTTTATGAAAATTTATAGCTTCTTCTAGTGTAGAGAAAATATGTATGTCATGTGTAGTTTTATCTGCTAAATCATTGCCCAAACTAAGGGCTCCAGGCAATCTTGTATGTGCCCTGATATGTCCTATAAAGAATGGATCTTTTCTGTCCCAGATTAGACTTTGTATGGTGGAAAGCAAAGAGAAAACAGTAGAGGAAGGGGAAATCCTACCAGCATCTTCAAGGGATACTATAGCATTAACTATATACTGACTATTGGAAAATAAATTAAACACAGAATCTTTAAACATCACAAAAGCTTGTAATACTGCATTAAGCTCTCCCTTTTGAGCTGATTGTTTGGGTACTAAAAATGTAAAAGTTTGATCAGGTGTAACTATTGCTGCTGTACCATTATTTGATCCATCAGTGAATATATTTGGAGCATTCATGATAGGTGTTTTTCTTGTCATTTTTGGAAAAATTACAGGATGTGATGACCAAAAAGACAATAAAGGATTAGATGTAAGTGGTTATCAAATGAAACATTAGATTTGCACATGATTATTGCCCAAGTATTTAACTCATTAGCTAACTCATCAATTTGATTCATAGTATATGGAGTAATAATTTTATTGGGAGAAATTCCAAACACTCCCTTTGCTGCTTTTATTCCTTTGAGTATTAATTGTCCTACAGCCTCAGGATACCTAGTAAGAATAGTGTTAGGAGAATAAGATAAATGTATCCATAATAATGGACCTTCTTGCCAAAATACTCCTGTAGGAATATTTTTTGTTGGTAATACAATAAATAATAAAGGCAAACTTACATCAATTCTATCCAAATGCATATTTTCCATATATGTTTCAGTGATTTTTAATGCCTTTCTTGCTTCAGGCATTAACATTCAGGGTGAATTTAGATCTGATGGACCTTTTAGGATATCAAATAAAGGTCCTATCCAATTTATGTCTCCTAATAACTTTTGAAAGTCGTTAAGTGATTTGAGTTGATCTACTCGTATTTGAATTTTTGGTGGATGGACCATGGTTGAGGATAATAGAACTCCTAAATAATTAATTGGAAAATTTAATTGTACTTTATCTATTGCTATCTCTAGATTATAATTTTTTAATAAACTTGTAAGTGTGGCATAACACTCTAGCAATGTGTTTTTAGCTTTGTGTGCTAATAATATATCATCCATATAGTGAAATATTTGTAGTTCAGGATTTTGATTTCTAAGTGGCTGGATTACTTTGTTAACATAAATTTGACACGTATTTGGGCTGTTAGCCATCCCTTGAGGGAGTACTTTCCATTCATATCTCTGATCAGGGCCTTCATGATTCTGTGCAGGGATAGTAAATGCAAAACGTGGACTATCCTCAGGATGAATTGGAATTGAAAAAAAAACAATCTTTAATATCTATAACTAAAACATACCAAGTTTTTGGCAAAGCAGACAATTGAGGAATCCCTGATTGAGCAGTTCCCTAATAACCATCTCATTATTAATGGCTCTTAAATCTTGCAATAATCTCCATCTACCAGATTTCTTTTTGATGACAAAAATGGGTGTATTATGGGGAGATACAGAAGGTTGTATATGTCCTTCTGCTAATTGTTGTTTGACCAGGTCATGGGCTGCTTGTATCTTTTCTTAATCAGGGGCCATTGAGGAACCCATACTTGTCTTTCTGATTTCCAAGTAATTTTTATTGTCTCAGTGGCCCTTTCTGAAAATCCAACCCATGTCTCTCTATTCCTTGATCTATTTGTATTGGTGCTGCTATACCTTGTTCTTGTTTTTCTAATCTTTTTCCTTTCCTAAAACATTGTCTAGTTGTAATAGTGGGTGCATTTTTGTTGATGTTATTTGTTAATGTCACACCTAATTGATCTAGGACATCTTGTCCCCATAAATTTACGGGAAGATGATCCAATACATATGGCTGTATAGTTCCTTCACATCCTTCAGGATTCTTCCAATCTAATACCATTGCACTTCTATGGGGATTAGTCACCACTAATAGGCCTCAAAGCGTTTGAGTGGCTTGTTGTAATGGCCAATGTTTTGGCCATTCTTGACGAGAGATGATGCTAAGGTCTGCACCTGTATCCAGTAGCCCATTAAATTCATGTCCTTGAGTATTTAGTTTTAGCATGGGGTGAGAATCTAAATTTAAAGAAAGCATAGCCCAATGTACACTTGTGGAGCCTAATCCCTTGGAACCTCTTTCTACAGCACGACTGGAAAATTTATCATGTAGGCTTGGTATTATTAGTAACTGTGCTATTCTATCTCCTGGTGGAATTACTGATATACCCTTTGGAGAACTGGCTATAATTTTTATTTCACCTTCATAATTGGGATCAATTACCCCAGAACTTATCATAAGTCCTTTTAGAGTAGAAGAGCTGCATCCCAATAATAAGCCTACTGTTCCTTTGGGAAGAGGTCCTTTTACTCCTGTGGGAATGATTTGAACTCCCATCGCTGGAGTTAGTACTGCTCTGGTGGAGGCGCAGATGTCCAACCCTGTGCTCCCTCTGGTTTGTCTGATGAGGGATCTGATGGACAATGTGTCCTGGGCACTACCCTGATGGGGTTGCTGGGTTCCTCCAGTGCTCCGTATATTTGTGATTTTGGGCTCCGGAGCATTGGGCCCCCCTGTCCATTTTTTGGCAATGGAACCTGATGCCTTTCTCCATGATATTGTGGATAAACACCTGGTCCTTGTTCCTTTTTTGATAAAGGAGTACCCTCTATGGTGGTTTGAGAACGGCATTCATTAGCCCAATGTCTCCCTCTATGGCATTGTGGGCAAATACCCGGTATTCTACTCCTTTGATACCTAGTTTTGTTAAACCCTCCTCCTATGGGGCAATTCCTTTTAAAATGTCCTGTTTGTTCACAATTGTAGCATGTTCTTGGCCTGGCATCTAAAGCCTGTTTTACTGCAGCTGCCACAATTTGCCCTTGTTAATTAATGTCTCTGGCATCTAAAGCCTATTTTACTGCAGCTGCCACGACTTGCTCTTGTTCATTAATGTCTCTACATAATTTAATATATGTGTTTAAAACTTCATGTTTCCATGGTCTAATGATACCTCTGCACCAACGATTCACTTGGTCATAATCCAGTTGTTTTATTAATGGCATTGTTTGTTCTGTATTCCCAAAAACTCTGGTAGCTGTTTGAATAAGCCTATCTACAAATTCAGCGTAAGATTCATTAGCTCCTTGTATTACCTTAGATAATTGACCTTGTAAACCTCCATGTCCTTGTAAAGTCTTCCATGCCCTAACCGCCTCTACAGCAATTTGTGCATATACGCCAGGATCATCTGCAATTTGTTGCTGCTTATCCTCATAGGGTCCCTTTCCTAACAACATATATAGATTTCTCTGAGGATAACCAGCTGCTGCATTTTGCCTAGCCGTCTCCTTGCAAAATTCCTCATTGGCAACCTTCCATAACAAGTATTGACCTCCATTTAGCATAGCTTTACACATAATAGCCCAATCTGCTGGCATCATGTTCAAGTCGTTAATGGATTCGACCAAGCTTACAGTGAAGGGTGCTTGAGGACCATAGGTTGTTACAGCCTCTTTTAGCTGCTTCACTATTTTGAAATTTAAAACATGGTGAATTCGCTGCCCTCCTACCTCAAATACAGGGCATGTTCTTACTTGAGATCCTGTCTCAGGATCCGAACTATCAACTGTGGGGGTTGGGGACCTCCCAGCATATGGAGGTGGCCTTGTTAGTTGGACATTTATGTCCTCTGGTGATAGAAAGGTGTTAGTAGCAGTCACCTTTTGTAACTTTCCCCCTGATGGCTTTTTCTGCTCTAAGCTTTCTTCCTCTATCTTTGTCTGAACTGAAGGCTTTGGACTAAGCAAACCAGATACAAACGTCCACAATGGCAATGTGCCAACTGGCAGAGTCCCTGGGCTGTTCTTTTCTATTCTTTTTAAATCTTCACCATGATGGTTCCATTGTGATATATTTAACACCTCCTCCTTAAAAAGCCATGGGCTACATTTTTGTATTGTATCAACGTATGCCCTGACTGTTCTTGATTTTACTGAGATGCCTCTTTCCTCTAAAAATTTACTTAACACTCTTTCAGTTTGTTTTTTACTAATTTCTGATCCCGTATTTCTACTATAATACAACCCAACAAGATGACACCAAACAAAACCGAGACAGAATGAAATAAAAATTGAACAACAAAAAGTCATTATAGCCTTTCTATCCTCCTGACATGTGCATCCGTCCTTTCTCCCTATCTGTTCCTCAGACGTAAAAAGTTTTTCCTCAGATGTGAGTGGTTTTTCTTCCGTCTCACTCATCTCCAGGGACAGGCAACTTAAAACAAAAGTGAAGCAAAACAAAAGAGGAATCTTAAAATGGCTACCCATCCTCTCGCCCTGCCCTCAGGGGTGAGCAGTTTACCTTATCATTTACCCTCAGTCGCTCCCCATGTGAGCCACCAAATGCCGCAGTCTGGCTGGGCACAATTCAGGAGCCACTTGTCAAAAGAAACGAAATTTATTTTTAGAACCACACACGCCAAACAAAACAGCTCCTCAGGAAAAACCCTCAGAGCCCAACTACCACCACCGGCTTCCCCCAAGCCTCTCTCACAACCACAAGCCTCACCACCTCCCACAATCCTCCTGCTCTTGAGGCCGATTGGCTGGGGCACATTGGCGGAGCCAAAAAAGTCCCCCAATGAGCAGCTCCGTGGTCTGAAAGGGCAGGGAAACAGCCCAATGAGCATCACCGCAGAGGAGCCAATCGGCTATGTTGCTGGAGCACTGTGAGCCAATCATCATCTGGCAGTCTGAAAGTTTGCTGGGGCCCCTTCGGCTGTGGCTCTCAACAATGGGTATCTCAGCAAATATTTTTTTCACCCATTTTTCTTGATGCTCAGCAGGAATGATTGGTACTACAGTTGTACTTGGCCTCCACATTTCATTCTTCTAGTTTGAAGTGTTTGGTTGTAGGAACACTTTGAAATTTTGGTTTTCATTTGTTTTCCCCAATAGGAATAGAATCACTTGGAACTCTAAATCAAACATGGTTTGTGCTATCAGCTTCAAACTTGACAAACTCAATTAGTTCTCAGTGTGCTCTCTATGCATTGTTCTCTGTTGAAGTAGCCCTAAGCAGAGGAAAAAAAACAATTTTATTTGAAAGCATTTGCCAAAATTCCACAGAACTCTGAGTTTACTAAAACCTGAGGAAATATTTTTTCACCTGATATTTTTGATACTTTTCAGGAATGATTGATACTCCAGTCAAATGTGACCCCCCAAATTTAGTTCTTCTAGATTGAAGCATCATTTGCAGGAATACTTTGAATTTTTATGTTTCACTTCGTTTTTCCTTAAAGGTGAGAGGCATTTGGAACTCTAAATAAACCATGGTTTGTAATAGCTGCTTGAAAGGTGACACACTCAATTATCTCCGTGCACCCTCCATGCTTTGTTCCCTGTTATGTAGATGTAAACAGAGTCAAGAAAAACACTTTAATTTGAAAGTGTTTGACAAGCTGCCACAGACTCCGAGTTTACTGGAATCTCAGCAAAAAAATTTTCCCCGATCTTGTTGATACTTTGAAGCTATGATCAGTGCTCTAGTCTAACATCAACACCTAAATTTCATTCTTCTAGGTTGAAGTTTTAGTTTGCAGAAACATTTTGAATTTTTAAGCTTCACTTCGTTTACCCTGTAGGGATAGAGGCTGTTGTAACTCTAAATCAAACATGGTTTGTGGTAGCTGCTTGAACATGACACATTTAATTAGTTCTCAGTGCACTCTGTATGCTTTGTTCCCTGTTGAAGTAGCCATAAGCCGAGGCAAGGAAAAAAACACTTTAATAAGAAAGCATTTGCCCAGCCTCCACAGATCTCCAGTTTACTGAAATTTCTGCAAATATTTTTTCACCTGATCTTGTTGATATTTTGAAGGAATGATCAGGACTCCAGTCAAACTTGGCCCACCAAATTTAGTTCTTCTAGGTTCAAGCATTCTTCTGCTGGAACACTTTGAATTTACAGATTTCACTTCATTTTCCCCTATAGGGATAAAGGCATTTGGAACTCTAAATCAAACATGGTTTGTGCTAGCTGCTTGAAACTTGACACACTAAATTAGGTCTCAGTACGTTCTTTATGGTTTGTTCCTTGTTGTAGTAGCACTAAGCAGAGGTAAGGAAAAATCACTCTATTTGAAAGCATTTGCCAAGCTTCCACAAAACTCAGAGTTTACTGTAATCTAGGCAAATATTTTTTCACCAGATCTTTTTGATGTTTGGGTGAAATGAATGGTACTCCAGTTAAACTTGTTCCCACAAATTTAGTTCTTCTAGGTTGAAGCTTTTGTTTGCAGGAACATTTTGAACTTTTAGTTTTCCCTACATTTTCCCCCACAGGGATAGAGGCATTTGAGACTCTAAATCAAACATGGTTTGTGCAAGCTGCTTGAAACTTGACACACTACATTAGATATCAGTGTGCTCTCTATGTTTTTTTCCCAGTAAAAGTAGCCCTAGGCAGAAGCAAGGATAAATAACTTTCATTTGAAAGTGTTTACAAGGCTGTCAAAGAACTCAGAGTTTACTGGAATCTCAGCAAATACATTTTCACCCAATCTTGTTGATACTTTGAAGGAATGATTGATGCTCCAGTCGCACTTAGTCTCCAAATTTCATTTTTCTAAGTTTAAGCCTTCGTTTTCAGGAACACTTTGATTTTTTATGCTTCACTTCATTTTCCACTTTAGGTATAGAGGCTGTTGGAACTCTAAATCAAACATGGTTTGTGCTAGCTGCTTGAAACTTTACCCACTCAATTAGTTCTTAGTGCACTCTCTATGCTTTTTTAACTGTTGAAGTAGCCCTAAGGAGAGGCAATGAAAAAACACTTTCATTTGAAAGCGTTTACCAAGCTTTGAAAGTATTCCAAGTTTACTGGAATTTCAGCAAATATTTTTTTTTTTTACCTGATCGTGTTGATACTTTGAAGGAATGATCAGGACTCCAGTCATACTTTGCTGCCCAAATTTACTTCTTGTATGTTGAGGTGTTTATTTTCAGGAACACTTTGAATTTAAAGGTTTCACTTCATTTTCCCCTATAGGGATAGAGTAATTTGGAACTCTAAATCAAACATGGTTTGTGCTAGCTACTTGATACTTGAAACACTCAATTATTTCTCAGTGCATTCTTTATGGTTTGTTCCCTGTTTAAGTAGCCTTAATCACAGACAAGGAAAAAACACTTTAATTTGAAAACGTTTCCCAAGCTTCCACAGAACTTCGAGTCTACTGGAAATTCAGCAAATATTTTTTTATGTTATCTTGTTGATACTTTGAAGGAATGATAAGTACTCCAGTAGCACATATCCCCCCAAATTTCATTCTACTAAGTTGATGTGTTCGTTTGCAGAACACTTTGAATTTTTAGGTTTCTTTTCATTTTCCCTTGTAGGGATAGAGGCAGTTGGAACTCTATTCAAACATGGTTTGTGCTAGCTGCTTGAAACTTGACACACTCAATTATTTCTCAGTGTTCCAACAGCCTCTATCACTATAGGAAAAAACAAAGTGAAACCTAAAATTACAAAGTCTTCCTGCAACTGAATGTTTCAATCTTGAATAGTGAAATTTGGGGGGGGGGGCAAATGCGACTGGAGCACCAATCCTTCCTTCAAAGTATCAGCAAGATTGGGTAAAAAATTATTGGCTGAGATTCCAGAAAACTCGGAGTTCTGTGGCAGCTTTCCCAACATGTTCAAATTAAAGTATTTTTATTTTGCCTCTTCTTAGGGCTACTTTAACAGAGAACAAAGCATAGAGAGTGCACTGAGAATGAATTGAGTGTGTCAAGTTTCAAGTAGCTAGCAAAAACCATGTTTGATGTAGACTTCCAAATGCCTCTATCCCTGTAGCAGAAAATGTAGTGAAACCTTAAAATTCAAAGTGTGCCTGCAAACGAATGCTTCAACCTAGAAGAATGAAATTTGGGGGGCCCAGTGCGACTGGAGTACCAATAATTCCTTCAAAGTATCAACAAGATTGGGTGAAAAATATTTGCTGAGATTCCAGTAAACTTAGAGTTCTGTGGAAGCTTGGCAAAATTTTTCAAATGAAAGTGTTTTTTTCCTTGACTCCGCTTAGGGCAACTTCAAAAGAGAACAAAGAATAGAGAGCACACTGAGGACTAATTGAGTG
>NW_026692957.1:0-56586 GCF_021218885.2 Marmota monax
ATTGTTCTCTGTTGAAGTAGCCCTAAGAAGTGGCAAAGAAAAAGCAATTATATTTGGAAGCATTTGCCAATTTTCCACAGAACTCTGAGTTTACACTAATCTCAGCAAATATTTTTCACCCGATCTTGTTGATACTTTGACAGAATGATTGATACTCCATTCACACTTCAGTCCCCAAGTTTCATTCTTCTAGGTTGAAGCATTTGATTGCAGGAACACTTTGAATTTTTAGGTTTCACTTCATTTTCCCCTACAAAGATAGCTGCATTTGGAACTCTAATACAAACATGGTTTGTGGTAGATGTTTGAATCTTGACAAACTCAATTATTTCTCTGTGCACTCTCTATGCTTCGATCATTGTTGAAGTAGCCCTAAGCAGAGGGAAAAAAAACAATTTTATTTGAAAGCATTTGCCAAAATTACACAGAACTCTGAGTTTACTAAAACCTGAGGAAATATTTTTTCACCTGATATTTTTGATACTTTTCAGGAATGATTGATACTCCAGTCAAATGTGACCCCCCAAATTTAGTTCTTCTAGATTGAAGCATCATTTGCAGGAATACTTTGAATTTTTATGTTTCACTTCGTTTTTCCTTAAAGGTGAGAGGCATTTGGAACTCTAAATAAACCATGGTTTGTAATAGCTGCTTGAAAGGTGACACACTCAATTATCTCCGTGCACCCTCCATGCTTTGTTCCCTGTTATGTAGATGTAAACAGAGTCAAGAAAAACACTTTAATTTGAAAGTGTTTGATAAGCTGCCACAGAATCCGAGGTTACTGGAATCTCAGCAAAATAATTTTCCCCGATCTTGTTGATACTTTGAAGCTATGATCAGTGCTCTAGTCTAACATCAACACCTAAATTTCATTCTTCTAGGTTGAAGTTTTAGTTTGCAGAAACATTTTGAATTTTTAAGCTTCACTTAGTTTGCCCTGTAGGGATAGAGGCTGTTGTAACTCTAAATCAAACATGGTTTGTGGTAGCTGCTTGAACATGACACATTTAATTAGTTCTCAGTGCACTCTGTATGCTTTGTTCCCTGTTGAAGTAGCCATAAGCCGAGGCAAGGAAAAAAAACACTTTAATAAGAAAGCATTTGCCCAGCCTCCACAGATCTCCAGTTTACTGAAATTTCTGCAAATATTTTTTCACCTGATCTTGTTGATATTTTGAAGGAATGATCAGGACTCCAGTCAAACTTGGCCCACCAAATTTAGTTCTTCTAGGTTCAAGCATTCTTCTGCTGGAACACTTTGAATTTACAGATTTCACTTCATTTTCCCCTATAGGGATAAAGGCATTTGGAACTCTAAATCAAACATGGTTTGTGCTAGCTGCTTGAAACTTGACACACTAAATTAGGTCTCAGTACGTTCTTTATGGTTTGTTCCTTGTTGTAGTAGCACTAAGCAGAGGTAAGGAAAAATCACTCTATTTGAAAGCATTTGCCAAGCTTCCACAAAACTCAGAGTTTACTGTAATCTAGGCAAATATTTTTTCACCAGATCTTTTTGATGTTTGGGTGAAATGAATGGTACTCCAGTTAAACTTGTTCCCACAAATTTAGTTCTTCTAGGTTGAAGCTTTTGTTTGCAGGAACATTTTGAACTTTTAGTTTTCCCTACATTTTCCCCCACAGGGATAGAGGCATTTGAGACTCTAAATCAAACATGGTTTGTGCAAGCTGCTTGAAACTTGACACACTACATTAGATATCAGTGTGCTCTCTATGTTTTTTTCCCAGTAAAAGTAGCCCTAGGCAGAAGCAAGGATAAATAACTTTCATTTGAAAGTGTTTACAAGGCTGTCAAAGAACTCAGAGTTTACTGGAATCTCAGCAAATACATTTTCACCCAATCTTGTTGATACTTCGAAGGAATGATTGATGCTCCATTCACACTTAGTCTCCAAATTTCATTTTTCTAAGTTTAAGCTTTCGTTTGCAGGAACACTTTGATTTTTTATGTTTCACTTCATTTTCCACTTTAGGTATAGAGGCTGTTGGAACTCTAAATCAAACATGGTTTGTGCTAGCTGCTTGAAACTTTACCCACTCAATTAGTTCTTAGTGCACTCTCTATGCTTTTTTAACTGTTGAAGTAGCCCTAAGGAGAGGCAATGAAAAAACACTTTCATTTGAAAGCGTTTACCAAGCTTTGAAAGTATTCCAAGTTTACTGGAATTTCAGCAAATATTTTTTTTTTACCTGATCGTGTTGATACTTTGAAGGAATGATCAGGACTCCAGTCATACTTTGCTGCCCAAATTTACTTCTTGTATGTTGAGGTGTTTATTTTCAGGAACACTTTGAATTTAAAGGTTTCACTTCATTTTCCCCTATAGGGATAGAGTAATTTGGAACTCTAAATCAAACATGGTTTGTGCTAGCTACTTGATACTTGAAACACTCAATTATTTCTCAGTGCATTCTTTATGGTTTGTTCCCTGTTTAAGTAGCCTCAATCACAGACAAGGAAAAAACACTTTAATTTGAAAACATTTCCCAAGCTTCCACAGAACTTTGAGTCTACTGGAAATTCAGCAAATATTTTTTTATGTTATCTTGTTGATACTTTGAAGGAATGATAAGTACTCCAGTAGCACATATCCCCCCAAATTTCATTCTACTAAGTTGATGTGTTCGTTTGCAGAACACTTTGAATTTTTAGGTTTCTTTTCATTTTCCCTTGTAGGGATAGAGGCAGTTGGAACTCTATTCAAACATGGTTTGTGCTAGCTGCTTGAAACTTGACACACTCAATTATTTCTCATTGTTCCAACAGCCTCTATCACTGTAGGAAAAAAACAAAGTGAAACCTAAAATTACAAAGTCTTCCTGCAACTGAATGTTTCAATCTTGAATAGTGAAATTTGGGGGGGGGGGAAATGCGACTGGAGTACCAATCCTTCCTTCAAAGTATCAGCAAGATTGGGTAAAAATTATTTGCTGAGATTCCAGAAAACTCGGAGTTCTGTGGCAGCTTTGCAGCATGTTCAAATTAAAGTATTTTTATTTTGCCTCTTCTTAGGGCTACTTTAACAGAGAACAAAGCATAGAGAGTGCACTGAGAATGAATTGAGTGTGTCAAGTTTCAAGTAGCTAGCAAAAACCATGTTTGATGTAGACCTCCAAATGCCTCTATCCCTGTAGCAGAAAATGTAGTGAAACCTTAAAATTCAAAGTGTGCCTGCAAATGAATGCTTCAACCTAGAAGAATGAAATTTGGGGGGCCCAGTGCGACTGGAGTACCAATAATTCCTTCAAAGTATCAACAAGATTGGGTGAAAAATATTTGCTGAGATTCCAGTAAACTTGGAGTTCTGTGGAAGCTTGGCAAAATTTTTCAAATGAAAGTGTTTTTTTCCTTGACTCTGCTTAGGGCAACTTCAAAAGAGAACAAAGAATAGAGAGCACACTGAGGACTAATTGAGTGGGGATGTCACTCTACCCTGGGTGTCAGGTGGAGCTCCCATAGCACACAGGGTAGAGGGAACTACCCGCTCTATGGAGGAGGGCCCTCTCACCTGGGTGATTGGGGAGTTTCCATGGCACCCAGGGTAGAGGGAACTCCCTTCTGTAGAAGGGAGGCCACTCTCACCTGGATGTCCAGGGGAGTTCCAGCGGCACCCAGGGTAGTGGTCAATCCCCCCTCTAAGGGAGTGGCCCCACTCAACTGGGTGTTGTTGGGAGCTCCCTCAGCACCCAGGGTTGAGGACACTCTTCCCTCTGGGGGTGAGGCACTTCTCACCTGGGTGTCAAGGAGAGCTCCTGCGGCACCCAGGATAGAGGGCACTCCCCCCTCTAGGGGGAGGCCCCTCTCACCTGAGTGTTGAAAGGAGCTGAGATTGATAGGCACCCAGTGTAGGGGGCACTACCCCCTCTAGGGGAAGGGCCCCTCTTAACTCGATGTCAGGGGTAGCTTCCCTGGCACCCAGTGTAGTGGGCATTTTCCCCCTCTAGGGGGGAGGCCCCTCTCACCTGGATGTCTGGGAGGCAGCTGCATGACACTCAGGATAGAGGGCACTCTCTCCTCTACTGGAGAGGCCGCTCTCACCTGGGTGTATGCGGAGCTCTGAAGGCACCCAGGGTAGAAGGCAATCCCCCCTCTAGGGGGGAGGTTTGTGTCACGTGGGTGTCATGGAGAGCACCCATGGCACCCAGTGTAGAGGGCACTCTCTCCTCTAGGGCGGAGGCCCCTCTAACCTGGGTGTGGGGGGAAGTTCCCACAGAACTCAGGTTGGTGGCACTCCCTCCTCAAGTGGTGAGGCCCCTTTCACATGGGTGTGTGTGGAATTGCCTCATAACCCATGGTAGTGGGCACTCCCCCCTCTAATGGGGAGGTCCCTCTCACCTGGCTTTCTTTGGGAGCTCCCAGGGCACCAAGGGTAGAGGGCACTACCCCCTCTAAGGGGGATATCCCTGTCACCTGGGTGTCCAGGGAAGCTCCCATGGCACCCAGGTAAGAGGGAACTCCCCTCTCTAGGGGAGAAGGCTTTCTCACTTGGGTTTCCTGGGGAGATCCATGGAACCCAGGGTAGAGGAAACTCCCCACACTATTGGGGAAGCTCCTCTCACCTCGTTGCCAGGGGAGCTCCCATGTAACCCAGGGTAGAGTGCTTTCCTCCCTCTAGAGGGAGGCCCCTCTCACCTGGGTTTTGGGTGGATCTCCCATGGCACCCAGGGTAGAGGGCACTTCCCCCTTTAAGGGGGAGGCCCCACTAACCTAGGTGTCAGGGGGAGCTCCCTTGGCACCCAGGGTACAGGGAACTCCCCCATATAGCTAAGAGGCCCCTCTCACCTGGCTGTCAGCTGAGCTCCCACAGCACCCAGAGTAGAAGGCACTCTCCTGTCAAGGCGGGAGACCCCACTCAACTTGGTGTCAGGGGAGCTCCCAGGGAACCACAATGGCATGGCGGGTAGAGGGCACTCCTCCCTCTAGGAAGGAATCTCCTCTAACCTGGGTGTCAGGGAGGACTTCAATATCACCAGGGCACCCTTGGGGTTGAGGTCCCTCTAACCTGGGTTTCCGGTGGAGATCAGATAACACCCCAGTACCCAGGGTAGAGGGCACTCCCTTCTCAAGGGTGGAGGCCCCTCTAAATTTGGTGGTGGGGGTAGCTCCAATACCAACATGGCACCCAGGGTAGAGAGCATGCCTCCATCTATGGGAGAGTCCCTTCTAACATGGGTGTCGTGGGGAGCTCCCACAGTACCCATTGTAGAGGGCACTCCCCCCTCTAGTGTGGAGGTGTCAGGGAGCTCTCAGGGCACCCAGAGTAGAGGGCACTTCCCCTCTGGAGGGAGGACCCTAAAACCTGGGTGTCAAAGGAGCTCCCATGGCACCCAGAGTAGAGGGCACTCCCCCCTCTATGGGGGAGGCCCCTCTACCTGGGTGTCTGGGGGAGCTCTGATACCAACACGGCACCCATTAGGGTGGATGCCTCTCTAACCTGGGTTGTGAGCGAAGCTCCCACGTCACCCAGGTTAGAGGGCTCTTCCCCCTCTAGCGGCGAGGCCCCTCTAACCTGGGTGTCAGGGGAAGCTCTCAGGGCACCCAGAGTAGAGGGCACTTGGTGAAGGCGATCCCCCACTCACTGTCTTGACAGGGTCACAGTGAGGATGAATGCTGGCAAAGCCACGCTGGTTGGTGGGAAACGGAAACCATGAGACCCTTTTTTATGTAATTGGGACTTTGCATTTTCATGCTTATGTTTCTGACAGGAGGCATGAGTATGTTAAATGCCAAACAAATTAAATTTCAGATGGCTAGAACATAACAGGTAGTTCATGCCTTGGAGGCTGTTCTACTACCCCTCAGCATATCAAGGACAAAGTAGAAGGCTGTTCTTCTATCTCAGTACATTGTGGAAAAACCTGATAACAGACAGCAATCATCCTTTGAAAGGTCATGAGAATTTTAGGCACCACATTGATTATATCAACGAGAACCCAAGCCCATATTTCCGGCCTCTTAGAAAACCTAATCAGTATGCTTATTTCACAAAGTTCACCACATGCAGTTTCATTTTTGATTAATGAAAGTTATATTATACACTTAGGAAAGTTAAAACATATAAAGATATATTCTTCTCTTTTTATAAACCCTTTCTTACTTTACATAGGGATATATGATGAACATAGTTATTATTGGTGGAAAGTGGATTGATTTTTAGAACTTACTTTCTATTGAGAAAGATTATAAAGATATGAGAACTAGTGCACCTTGACTGAGAAACAAAGAAATTCTTTGAGAAAGCAGCTCAACCAGTTTTATGAGAATAAATTTAGGAATTAATTAAAACAGCTTTTTAAGACACAGTTTTAGAATAATGTTAAAAATATTATTTTATTTAGATTCTTAAGTTTAGAAATTCTTAAATTTTTAGTTGTATAGGTTTCTGATATGTTTTAAGAATGATTCATAAACTTTAGGATATTTTAAATATAAGATTTAAAGGGACTTTTTTAGATGGGAATTTTAGATTAGAAATAAAGTACAAGTGTACTTTAGGTTAATGAATGGTTAGGAGACTTAGAGTCTGGTTATGTAGTTTGGCATTAGTTAATAAGAAAATAACATATCTTGGGAAAAATAGTAAATCTTGGAAAATCTGAAAAATGTAAATTAATGACGTATTTTATTAATGATTCTGTACTTTTAATAATTATATAACTGAAGGTCATATCCTGGAAAATGTAAATTAATGTTACATTTTTTGTACCCCCAATCATGGTTAAGGAAGTGTCATGTCTTGGCAAAGTTTTAAATTATATAATTAATGATGTATTCTGAATCTATAATGATGAGAAAAATTTTAATAAAAGATGACCCAGAGAAAGCTGCATTAGCTCTCTCTCTGGAGATTGCTCCAATGGAACGACCCCTGTCTCATCTTTTCACCGACGCCACTCATCCTTCAGGACTCCCTGGACCCTGCTAGGGCAGGACCACGGCAATTGGCACCCGAACCAGGTAACTGAAGGTAAACCCCCTCGGCATTTACCCCTTTTTTTCGGAGTGGATAGACAATTACCTGTGGGTTTCGCGAGCCACTGTTGGCAGAACAGGTAAGAGTGGTTAATTAGGTAAAGGAAAAATGGGAAATACAGAATCTAAGGAACGAGGATTATTCATTGATATTGTTAAACAAATGCTTAGAAAAAAAGGAATTCAGGTTTCCAGTTCATGGTTACAGAGGTTTTTTCATTTTATTCAGGAATGTTGTCCTTGGTTCCCAGAAGAGGGAACCTTAGATTTAAAAACATGGGTAAAAATAGGAGAAGCTTTAATAGCATATTACTCTAATTATGGACCAGAAAATATGCCTGTAGATGCTATAGCATTATGGAATCTTTTAAAAGATATGTTAGATCCCGCTCAAGAAGCTGAAATCTTAAATAGGATTAACTCAACTGCCCTTACTGAAGAAACTCCCCTAAGGAAGGACTCTAGGAGTGAAACTTATGTCCTAAAAAAGATGAGGAGAAGGATCAGTCTTGTTTAGAAAATGAAGATAATTTTGAAGAAGCAGCTACTGCATATCATAATGAAGAATTCTTTGCCCCTATAAGTACACATTCTTGTGGACCTCTTACAAAATCTTCTACCAAAAATAAATTGGGTTCCAAAAAAAAAAAAAAAAACCTTACCACCTCCTCCACAGAATGTAGGATTTAAAGGAACTATGAAAGAGGCTCTACAATCTGGAGATTTAAGTTTTACTCTCCCTATCACTTTTGATTCAAATGATGAAAACTATATGCCTCAATGGGAGCCCCTTCCTTTAAAACTTTTAAAAGAACTAAAACAGTCTGTTCATGATTATGGGCCCACTTCTCCTTATACTTTACAGATAGTAGAAATTATTGCCACTAGATGGATGACTCCATATGATTGGTTTGCTACTGCAAAGTCTTGTCTCCCTGGAGGGACATTCTTATTATGGAAAACAGATTATGAAGATAGAGCTAAAGAACGCTCTCGATATAATAAATCTATAAAGAGTGAAATCACTTTTGATATGTTAATGGGAGAAAATGACTGGGCTCAGCCAAGTGATCAATTACATCTGCCTCATCCTGCCTTGATCCAGTGATCAGATTTAGCAGTTAATGCTTGGAGACAATTGGAAAATAAAGGAGTTAAAACTTCTGGCTTAAGTACTATAAAACAAAAGCCTGAAGAACATTTTGAGGAATTTTTGTCTCAATTAAAAGAATCAGTGGAAAAAATTACAACTAATAATGAAGCTGCACAAATTATAATTAAACAATTAGCTTTTGAAAATGCAAATACGGCATGTCAGACACTCCTACTACCTATTTGACAGACAGGAAATTTATCTGATTTTGTCAAGATTTGTGCTGATGTATCACCCTCATATTTGCAAGGTGTAGCCATAGCTGCAGCATTATGGGTACAAACAAATGCTCAGTTTCTTAAAAGGCTTCAAAACAGAGAACAAAATAAAGGAAATCAAAGCTGTTTTTCTTGCGGACAGAGAGGTCATTTTAGTAAAGTTTGTCCTAATAAAAACTTTCAAAATAAAGGAAACATAGTTCCTAATCAGATATCTAGACCCAAAAATTTATGCCCATGTTGCAATAAGGGATTTCACTGGGCAAAGGACTGTCATTCTAAATTTCATAAAGATGGGAGACTTTTAGAAGGTGGACCAATGCCTCAAAAATTTCCACAAATGACTGCCAATCCATTACCTGGAAACTGGTAATGGGCCCCCCTAAGGCCCCTTAAATAATGGAGGTCATCAACAATCTATTTCAACAGGATATACTATAAGGGCTTTATTAAGAGCCACACCAGATTCAGCAGGATTAGATTTGGCATCTTCAGAATCAGTAGTTATTCCCTCAGACTCTTCTGTTCTAGCTATACCTACTAAAATTTATGGACCTTTACCTAAAGGAACTTTTGGTCTTATTCTAGGAAGAAGCTCTGCTTCCCTACAGGGAATCAAAGTTATTCCTGGAGTTGTTGATTCTGATTTTACTGGAGAAATTAAGATTTTAAAAGAACCCTCACCTCAGAAGACTTTGATTATTCATAAAGGGCAAATAATTGCTCAAATCTTGCTACTCCCCTACTTATCTATCGGAAACCGAGCTATTTCAAATGAACAAAGACAAACAAAAGGATTTGGCTGTAGTGATATGGCATTCTGGGTTCAAAAAATTCAAAATTCTCGTCCTATGAAAAAACTAGAGATTCAGGGAAAAATAATTGATGGATTATTAGATACAGGAGCAGATGTCACTTGTATAGCTGGAAAAGATTGGCCTACAACAGTAACTCCCTCAACACTTATGGGACTTGGAACTTCTACTAATGTAGCAAAAAGCACTTAAATACTTAAATGGGCTGATGACAAAAATTCAGGATCTTTTCAGCCATATGTTATTCCTTCTCTTCCTTTTACTTTATGGGGTCAAGATATAATGTTTAAAATGGGAGTTTCTCTCTGTACTGCTCTTGTAGAAGAAGCTCAACAGGATTTTTAATTGGGGCCATTGTTGAAACGGCAGATAAAATGACTTGGAAAAATGATCAAACAAGGTGAAACATAAAAATTCAAAGTGTTTCTGCCAACTAACACTTAAACGTAGAAGTAGAAAATTCGGGAAGCCAACTGCAACTGGTATATTCATATGTCCTGCTAGGTATCAAAAAGATCAGATGAAAAAAAAATGTTTACTGAGATTCCAGTAAACTCAGAGTTCTGTGTAAGCTCTGCTAATTGTTTCAAATGAAAGTGTATGTTCCTTGATCTGCTTAGGGCTCTTTCAACATAGAAGAAAGAATAGAGAGCACACTGAGAACTAATTGTGTGAGTCACGTTTCAATCAGCTAGCACAAACCGTGTTTGATTTAGAGTTACAAATGCATGTATCCCTAAAGGGGAAAATGAAGTGAAACCTAAAATTTCAAAGTGTACCTGCAAATGAATGCTTCTACTAAGAAGAAATAATTTTGGGCAGCCATATGCAAAATGGTACACTCATCTTTCATGCCAAGTATCAACGACATCTGGTGAAAAATATTTCCAGAGATTTCAGTAAACTCAGTGTTCTGTGGAAGATCTGAAAATGCTTTCAAATGCATGTGTATTTTCCTTGCCTCTGCATAAGGCTACTTCAACAGGGAACAACACATAGAGAATGCACTGAGAACTAATTGAGTGAGTAAAGTTTCAAGCAGCTAGCACAAACCTTGTTTGATTTAGAGATCTAAATGCATGTATCCTTACAGGGGAAAACGAAGTGAAACCTAAAAATTGAAAGTGTTTCTGCTAATGAATGCTTCAACATAGAAGAACAAAATTTGGGAAGCCAAGTGCAACTAATACATATTTTTTTTTTCTGCCGAGTATCAACAAAATCAGCTGAAAAAATATTTGCTGAGATTCTGGTAAACTCAGAGTTCTGTGGAAGCTCTGCAAACGCTTTAATAAAAGTGCATTTTCCTTACTTCTACTTAGGCATACTACAACAGTTAAGAAATCATAGAGTGCACACTGAGAACTTATTGAGTGTGTCAAGTTTCAAGCAACTAGCAAAAACTGTGTATGATTTAGAAATCTAAATGCATGTATCCCTATAGGGGAAAATGAAGTGAAACTTAGAATTTCAAAGTTTTCCTGCCATTGAATGCTCCAACCTGGGATTATGAATTTGAGGCAGCCACGTGCAACTGGAATATTCATTTTCCTGCCAAGTATCAATAAGATTGGGGAAAAAATATTTGCTGAGATCCCAGTAGACTGGGAGTTCTGTGGAAACTCTGCAAATGCTTTCAAATGAAAGTGTATTTTCCTTGCTTCTGGTTAGGTGTACTTCAACAGGGAAAAAAACATTGAGAGCACACTGAGAACTAATAGAGTGAGTAAAGTTTCAAGCAGCTAGCACAAACCATATTTTGTTTAGACTTCCAAAGGCATGTATCCCTATAGGAGAAATTGAAGTGAATGCTAAAAATACAACCTGTATCTGAAAATGACCACTTGAACCTAGAAGAACGCAATTTGGGAAGCCAAGTGCAACTGGTATATTCATATTTCCAGCTATGTCTCAATAAGGTCAGATGAAAAAAAGGTTTACTGAGATTTCAGTAAACTTGGAGTTCTGTGGGAGCTCTGCTAATGCTTTAAAATGAAAGTGTATTTTACTTGATCTGCATAGGGCTGGTTCAACAGGGAAGAAAGCATAGAGAGTGCACTGAGAACTAATTGTGTGAGTCACATTTCAAGCAGCTAGCACAAACCATGTTTGATTTAGAGTTCCAATTGCTTGTATCCCTATAGTGGAAAATTACATGAAACCAAAAATACAAAGTGTATTTTCCTTGTCTCTGATTAGGGCAAAATCAACAGGGAACAAAACACCGAGATCACACTGAGAAATAATTGAGTGAGTCAAGTTTCAGCAAGCTAGCACAAACCATGTTTGATTTAGACTTTCAAATACATGTATGCATGTAATGGAGAAAGTGATGTGAAAACTAAAAATTCATTGTGTTCCTGCAAACGTACACTTGATCCTAGAAGAATGAAATTTGGGCAGCTGAGTTAAACTGGTAGACTCATCTTTCCTACCAAGTATCAAGAAGACTGGATCAAAAAGTATTTACTGAGATTTCAGTAAACTCGGAGTTCTGTGAAAGCTCTGCTAACGCTATCAAATGAAAGTGTAGTTTTCTTGCCTATGCTTAGGGTTACTTCAACGGGGAACAAACCATCAAGAGCACACTGAGAACTAATTGAGTAAGCCACATTTCAAGCAGCGAGCACAAACCATGTTTAATTTAGACTTTGATATGCGTGTATCCCTATAGGAGAAAATGAAGTGAAAGCTAAAAATAAAACGTGTTTCTGCAAATGACCCTGTGAACCTAGAAGAATGCAATTTGGGTAGCCAAGCGCAACTGGTATACTCATCTTTCCTGCCAAGTGTCAACAAGTTTTGGTGAAAAAATATTTACGAAGATTCCAGTAAACTCAGAGTTCTGTGGAAGATCTGGTAACACTTTCAAATGAAAGTGTATTTTAATTCATCTTCTTAGGGCTATTTCAGAAGAGAAGAAAGCACAGAGAGTGCAATGAGAACTAATTGTGTGAGTCACCTTTAACTCAGCTAGCACAAACCGTTATTGATTTAACGTTCCAACTGCATGTATCCCTATAGGGGACAATAAAATGAAATCTAAAATTTCAAAGTGTACCTGCAAAGGAATGCTTCAACTTAGAATAGCAAAATTTGGGCAGCCAAGTGCAAAGTGGTACACTCATCTTTTCTGCCAAGTATCAACAAGATCTGGTGAAAAAAATATTTCCTGAGATTTCAATAAACTCGAAGTTTTTTGGAAGATCTGCAAGAAGGTTTCAAATGAATGTGTATATTCCTTTGCTCTGCTTAGGGCTACTTCAACAGGGATCAAAGCATAGAGAGTGCCCTAGGAACTAATTGAGTGAGTCAAGTTTGAAACAGCTAGCACAAAACTTGTTTGATTTAGAGTTCCAAATGCCTGTATCAGTATAGGGGAAAATGAAGTGAAACTGAAAAATTCAAAGTGTTCCTTCCAATTAATGCAACAACTTAGAAGAATGAAATTTGGGCAGACAAGTGCAACTGGTATACTCATCTTTCCTGAAAAGTACCAACAAGATTGGGTGAAAAATATTTGCTGAGTTTCCAGTAAACTCAGAGTTCTGTTGAAGCACTGCAAATGCTTTCAAATGAAAGTGTAGTTTCTTTGTGTCTCTTTAGGGCTACTACAACAGGGAAGAAATCATAGAGAGCACACTGAGAAGTTATTGAGTGGGTCAAGTTTCAAGCAACAAGCACAAACTGTGTTTGATTTAGAATTCCAAATGCATTTATCCCTATAGGGGAAAATGAAGTGAAACTTAGTATTTCAAAGTGTTTCTGCCATCAAATTCTCCAACCTAGGATGATGAATTTGAGGCAGCCAAGTGCAACTGGGATACTCATTTTTTCTGCCATGTATCAACAATATTGGGGAAATATATATGTGCTGAGATTCCAGTAAACTGGCAGTTCTGTGGAAACTCTGCAAATGCTTTCAAATGAAAGTGTATTTTCCTTGCCTCTGATTAGGTTTACTTAAACAGGGAACAAAACATCAAGAGCACACTGAGAACTAATTGAGTGAGTAAAGTTTAAAGCAGCTAGCACAAATAATGTTTGATTTAGACTTCTAAATGCATGTATCCCTACAGAAGAAAATAAACTGAATCCTAAAAATACAATGTGTCTCTGCAAACGACCCCTTGAACCTAGAAGAATACAACTTGGGAAGCCAAGTGCAACTGGTATACTCATATTTCCTGCTATGTATCAACAACAAACCATGTTTAATTTAGAGTCCAATTTTAATGTATCTCTGTAGTGGAAAATTACATGAAACTTAAAATACCAAGTGTATTTTCCTTGCCTCTGATTAGGGCTAATTCCTCAGGGGGGGAAAAAAAACCAAGAGTGCACTGAGAAATAATTGAGTGAGTCAAGTTTCAACCAACTAGCACAAACCATGTTTGATTTAGACATTCTAATGCATGTATTCCTAAAGTAGAAAATAATGTGAAACCTAAAAATTCATAGTGTTCCTGTAAACGTACACTTGATCCTAGAAGAATGAAATTTGGGCAGCCAAGTTAAATTGGTATAATATTCTTTCCTTCCAAGTATCAACAAGATTGGATCAAAAAGTATTTACTGAGATTTCAGTAAACCTGGAGTACTGTGGAAGTTCTGCAAACGCTTTCAAATGAATGTGTACTTTCCTTGCCTCTGCTTAGGGCTACTTCAATGGGGAACAAACAATCAAGAGCACACTGAGAACTAATTGAGTGAGTCAAGTTTCAAGCAGCTAGTACAAACCATGTTTAATTTAGACTTTCATATGCGTGTATCCCTATAGGAGAAAATGAAGTGAAAGCTAAAAATAAAACGTGTTTCTGCAAATTACCCCCATGAACTTAGAAGAACTCAATTTGGGAGCCAAGTGCAACTGGTATACTCATCTTTCCTGCAATGTTTCAACAAGTTCAGGTGAAAAAAATGTTTACTGAGAGTCCAGTAAACTCAGAGATCTGTGGAAGCTCTGCTAACGTTTTCAAATGAAAGTGTATTTTACTCCATCTTCTTAGGGCTATTTCAGCAGAAAAGAAAGCATAGAGAGTTCAATGAGAACTAATTGTGTGAGTCACCTTTCAAGCAGCTAGCACCAACCTTGATTGATTTAACTTTCCAAATGCATGTACCCCTAAAGGGGACAAAAATGTGAAACAGGAAATTTCAAAGTGTACCTGCAAACGAACGCTTCAACTTAGAAGAACAAAATTTGGGCAGACAAGTGAAAAATGGTACACTCATCTTTCCTGCCAAGTATCAACAAGATCTGGTGAAAAAATATTTCCTGAGATCTCAGAGTTTTGTGGAGGCTCTGCAAATATTTTCAAACGAATGTGTATATTCCTTTGCTCTGCTTAGGGCTACTTCAACAGGGGTCAAAGCATAGAGTGCACTAGGAACTAATTGAGTGAGTCAAGTTTCAAGCAGATAGCATAAAACTTGTTTGATTTAGAGATTCATATACATGTATCCATAGAGGAGAAAATGAAGTGAAACCTAAAAATTCATAGTGTTCCTGCAAAGGAATGCTTCAACCTAGAAGAAGGAAATTTGGGCAGACAAGTGCAACTGATATACTCATCTTTCCTGCCAAGTACCAACAAGATTGGGTGAAAAATATTTGCTGAGTTACCAGGAAACTCAGAGTTCTGTTGAAGCACTACAAATGTTTTCAAAAGAAAGTGTATTTTCATTTCCTTTGCTTAGGGCTATTTCAACAGGGAATAAGTCACAGAGAGCACACTGAGAACTTATTGAGTCAATCAAGGTTCAAGCTTCTAGAACAAACTGTGTGTGATTTAGAATTCCAAATACATGTATCCCTATAGGGGAAAACCAAGTGAAACCTAAAAATTCAAAGTGTTCCTGAAAACAAATGCTTCAACTTAGAAGAATGAAATTTGGGCAGCCAAATGCAACTGGTATACTAATATTTCCTGCCACATATCAACAAGATCAGGCGAAATTTTTTTTTACTGAGATTCCAGTAAATTCAGAGTTCTGTGGAAGCTTTGCAAAGTCTTTCAAATGAAAGTGTATTTTCTTTGCCTCTACTCAGGGTTACTACAACAGGGAACAAAGTAGAGTGAGCCCACTGAGAACTAATTTAATGAGTGAAGTTTCAAGCAACTATCACAAACCATGTTTGATTTAGAATTCCAAATGCATGTATACCTATAGGGGAAAACAAAGTAAAACTTAGAATTTCAAAGTGTTCCTGCCATCAAATGCTCCAGCATAATATTACAAAATTGAGGCAGCCACATGCAACTGGGATACTCAACTTTCCTGACAAGTATTAACAAATTCAGGTGAAAAATATTTATTGAGTTTCCAGTAAACTCGGGTTTCTTTGGAAGCTCTGAAAACGTTTTCAAATAAAAGTGTATGTTTCTTGCCTCTGCTTATAGCTAGTTCAACACTGAACAAAACATCCAAAGAACACTGAGAACGAATTGAGTGAGTCAAGTTTCACACAGCTGGCACAAACTTTGATTTATTATGAGTTCCAAATGAATGCAACACTATAGGCATAAATGAAAAGAAACCTAAAAATTCATAGTGTTCCTAAAAAAAAGGATATAACATAGAAGAACGAAATTTGGACAACAATGTGCAAATGGTATAGTCTTCTTTCCTGCAAAATATCAACAAGTTCGGTTGAAAAATATTTACTGATATTCCAGAAAACTCGGAGTTATGTGGAAACACTGAAAATGTATTTTCCTAGCCTCTGCTTAGGGCTACTTCAACAAGGAAAACTGTATAGAGAGTGTGGTCAAAACTACTTGAGTGAGTCAAGATAAAGAAGCTAGCACAAACCGTGCTTGATTTAGAGAACCAAATGCATGTATTCCTATAAGGGAAAATGAAGTGAAACTTAAAAATTCAAACTGTTCCTGCCAAGTAATGCTTCAACCTAGAAAAACAAAATTTGGGCAGCCAAGTGCAACTGGTATACTCATATTTAGTTCCATGTATCAACAACATAGGATAAAAAAATATTTACTGAGATTCCAGTAAACTCAGAGTTCTGTGGAAGCTCTGCTAATGCTTTCAAATGAAAGTGTATTTTCCTTTATCTGCTGAGGGCTCATTCAACAGGAAAGAAAGCACAGAGAGTACACTGAGAAGTAAGTGTGTGAGTCACATTTCAAGCAGTGAGCACAAACCGTGTTTGATTTAGAGTTCCAATTGCAATTCCCCTATAAGGGGAATTGAAGTGAAACCTAAAATTACAAAGTGACCTACAAACGAACGCTTCAACTTAGAAGAACTAAATTTGTTCAACCATGTGCAAAATGTTACACGGATCTTTCCTTCCAAGTATCAAAAAGATCTGGTGAAAACATATTTGCTGAGATTTCAGTAAACTCGGAGTTTTGTGGAAGCTCTGCAAACGTTTTCAAATAAAAGTGTATATTCCTTGCCTCTGTTTAGGGATACTTCAACAGAAAATAGAACATAGAAAGTGCATTTAGAACTGATTGAGTCAATCAACTTTCAAGCAGCTAGCACAAACTGTGTTTGATTTAGAGTTCCAAATGCATGTATCCGTATAGGGGAAAATTAAGTGAAACATAAAAATTCAAAGTGTTCCTGCATACGAATGCTTCAACCTAGAAGAACAAAATTTGGGCAGCTGAGTGCAACTGGTATACTCATCTTTTCAGCCAAATATCAACAGGATCAGCTCAAAAAATATTTGCTGAAATTCCAGTAAACTCAGATTTCTGTGGAATTTCTACAAACACTTTCAAAAGAAAGTGTATTTTCCTGCCTCTGGTTATGACTACTTCAACAGGGAACAAATCAGAGAGAGTGCACGTAGGGCTAATTGAGTGAGCCCTGTTTCAAGAAGTAAGCACAAATAAGGTTTTATATAGAGTTCCTAATTCATGTATCCTTATAGGGGAAAAAGGTTCAACCTAAAATTTCAAAGTTTTCCTGCAAAGGAAAGCTTAAACCTAGGAGAATGAAATTTGGGCAACCAAGTGCAACTGGGATACTCATAGTTCCTGCCAAGTATCAACAAGTTCGGGTGAAAAAATATTTGCTGAGATTCCAGTAAACTGGAAGTTCTGTGGAAGCTATACAAATGCTATCAAATGAAAGTGAATTTCTTGCCACTGGTTACGGCTGCTACTTCAACAGGGATCAAAGCATAGTAAGCACTCTGAGAACAAAATGAGTGAGTCAAGTATCAAGGATCTAGCAAAAACCGTTTTTGATTTAGAGTTCCAAATATAAGAATCCCTATACAAAAAATGAAGTAAAACATAAAAATACCAAATGTTCCTTCAAATGAACGCTTCACCTAAAAGAACAACATTTGGGCAGACAAGTGCATCTCATACACTCATCTCTCCTGCCAAGTATCAACTAGATTGGGTGAAAAATATTTGTTTAGATTCCAGTAAACTTGAAGTTCTGTGGAAGCTATGCAAACACTTTCAAATGAAATTGGATTTTCCTTGCTTTGGCTTAGGGCTACTTAAACAGGGAACAAAGCATTGAGAGTACACTGAGAACTAATTGGGTGAGTCAAGTTTCAATCAGCTAGCACAAACATGTTTGATTTAGACTTCCAGATGCGTGTATCCATATAGGAGAAAATGAAGTGAAAGCTAAAAATGCAACGTGTTTCTGTGAAGACCCTGTGAACCTAGAAGAATGCATTTTGGGCAGTCACATTCACCTCTTATACTAATCTTTCCTGCCACACATCAACAAAATGGGTGAAAAAAGTTTGCTGAAATTCCAGTAAATTCAGAGTTCTATGAAAGCTCTGCAAACAATTTCAAATTAAAGTGTATTTTCCTTGCCTCTACTTAGGACTACTACAACAGGGAACAAAGCATTGAGAGCACACTGAGAATTAATTGAGTGAGTAAAGTTTCAAGAAGCTAGCCCAAACCATGTTTGATTTAAACTTTCAAATGCATGCATCCCTTTAGGAGAAATGAAGTGAAAGGTAAAAATACAACTTGTCTCTGCAAATTACCACTTGAACCTAGAAGAACCCAATTTGAGAAGCCACGTGCAAATGGTATACTCATATTTTATTCCAAGTATTAACAAGTTCAGATGAAAAAATGTTTACTGAGATTCCAGAAAACTCTAAGTTCTGTGGAAGCTCTGCTAATGCTTTCAAATGAAAGTGTATTTTCCTTGCCTATGCTTAGGGCTATTTCAACAGTGTAAAAAGCATAGAGAGCACATTGAGAACTAATTTTGTGAGTGAGGTTTCAAGCAGCTAGAACAAAACATGTTCGATTTAGATTTCAAATTGCATATATTTCTATAGTGGAAAATGACATGCAACCAAAAATTCAAAGCACTCCTGGAAAGGAACACTTCAACCTAGAAGAACGAACCTTGAGCAGCCAAGTTGAACCAGCATACTCATCTTTCCTGCCAAGTATCAACAAGATCGGGTGAAAAAAAATATTTGCTGAGTTTCCAATTAACTGGGAGTTCTGTGGAAGCTCTGCAAATCCTTTCAAATGAAAGTGTATTTTCCTTGGCTCTGATTAGGGCTAATTCAAAAAGGAACAAATTACTGAGAGTGCACTGAGGACTAATTGAGTGAGTCAAGTTTCAACCAGCTAGTACACACCATGTTTTATTTAGACTTCCAAATGCATATATCCCTAAATAAAAAACATAAAGTGAAATGTAAAAAAATCAAATAGTTCTTGCAAACGAACATTGATCCTAGAAGACCAAAATTTTTGCAGCCAAATGAAACAGGTATACACATTTTTCCTGCCAAGGATCAGGAAGATTGAATCAAAAAATATGTACTGAGATTTCAGAAAACACGGACTTTTGTGGAAGCTCTGCTAATGCTTTCAAATGAAAGTGTATTTTCCTTGCCTCTGCTTAGGGCTACTTTAACAGGAAACAAAGCAGAGTGAGTCAGGTTTCAAGCAGCTAGCACAAACCATGTTTTATTTAGACTTCCATATATGTGTATCCTTGTAGGAGAAAACAAAGTGAAAGCTAGCAATACAACTGTTTCTGCAAATGACCACATGAACCTAGAAGAACACAATTCAGGGCTACTTCAAAAGGGTACAAACATAGACAGCATGCTGAGAAGTAATTGAGTGAGTCAAGAATCAAGAACCTAGCACAAACCGTGTTTGATTTAGAGTCCCAAATGCATGTATCCCTATAGGGGAAGAGGAAGAGAAACCTAAAAATTCAAAGTGTACCTACGAACTAATGCTTCAATATTGAAGAATGAAATTAGGGCAGCCAAGTACAACTGGTATGCTCATCTTTCCTGCCAAGTATCAACAAGTTCAGGTGAAAAAATATTTATTGAGATTCCAGTAAACTCAGAGTTCTTTGGAAGCTCTGCAAATGTTTTCAAATAAAAGTGTATGTTTCTTGCCTCTGCTTAGTGCTAGTTCAACACTGAAGAAAGCATCAAAAGAACACTGAGAACTAATTGAGTGAGTCATGTTTCACAGAGCTAGCATGAACTGTGGTAGATTATGAGTTCCAAATGAATGTAACTCTATAGGGGTAAACAAAATGAAACCTAAAAATGCATAGTGTTCCCGAAAACAAACACTATAACCTAGAAGAATGAAATTTGGACAACCAAGTACAAATGGTATACTAATCTTTCCTGCAAAATATCAACAAGATTGGGTGAAAAAATATTTGCTGAGTTTCCAGTAAACTGGGAGTTCTGTGGAAGCACTGCAAATGCTTTCAAATGAAAGTGTATTTTCTTTGCCTCTGATTAGGGCTAATTCAACAGGGAATGAAGCACTGAGAGTGCACTGAGAACTAATTGAGTGAGTCAAGTTTCAACCACCTAGCACAAACCATGTTTTATTTAGACCTCCCAATGCATGTATCTCTAAAGGAGAAAATGAAGTTAATCCTAAAAATTCAAAGAGTTCCTGCAAAAGAACACTCGATCCTAGAAGACTGAATTCGGCCTGCCAAGTGAAACAGGTATGCTCATTTTTCCTGCCAAGTATCAAGAAAATTGGATCAAAAAATATTTACTGAGATTTCAGAAAACTTGGAATTCTGTGAAAGCTCTGCTAACGCTTCAAAATGACAGTGTATTTTCCTTGTCTCTGCTTAGGGATACTTCAACAGGAAACAAAGCATCAAGAGAACACTGAAAACTAATTGAGTGAGTCAGGTTTCAAGAAGCTAGCACAAACCATGCTTTATTTAGACTTCCCTTTACATGTATCCCTGTAGGAGAAAATGAAGTGAAACCTAACAATACAACTTGTTTCTGCAAACGACCACGTGAACCTAGAAGAACACAATTTAGGGCTACTTCAAAAGGGTACAAAGCATAGAGAACACGCTGAAAAGTAATTGAGTGAGTCAAGATTCAAACACCTAGCACAAACCGTGTTTGATTTAGAGTCCCAAATGCATGTATCTATATAGGGGAACAGTAAGAGAAACCTAAAAATTCAAAGTGTTCCTACCAACTAATGTGTCAACTTAGAAGAAAGAAATTAGGGCAGCCAAGTACAACTTGTATGTTCATCCTTCTTACCAAGTATCAACAAGTTCAGGTGAAAAAATATTTACTAAAATTCCAATAAACTCGGAGTTCTTTGGAAGCTCTGCAAATGTTTTCAAATAAAAGTGTATTTTCCTTGCCTCTGCTTAGGGCTAATTCAACACTGAACAAAACATCAAACTGACAATGAGAACTAATTGACTGAGTCATGTTTCATGCAGCTAGTACAAACTGTGATTGATTAGGATTTCCAAATGAATGTAATCCTGTAGGGGTAAATGAAAGAAACCTAAAAATTCATAGTGTTCCTGAAAATGAATGCTATAACCTAGAAGAACGAAATTTGGACAACCGAGTGCAAATGGTATACTCATCTTTCCTGCAAAATATCAACAAGATTGGTTGAAAAATATTTACTGATATTCCAGAAAACTCGGAGTTATATGGAAGCTCTGAAAATGCTTTCAATTGAAAGTGTGTTTTCCTAGCCTCGGCTATGGCTACTTCAACAAGGAAAAATGCATAGAGAGTGTGGTAAAAACTAATTGAGTGAGTCAAGATAAAAGCAGCTAGCACAAACCGTGCTTGATTTAGAGAACCAAATGCATGTATTCCTTCCTATAAGGGAAAATGAAGTGAAACCTAAAAATTCAAAGTGTTCCTGACAACAAATGCTTCAACTTAGAAGAATGAAATTTGGGCAGCCAAATGCAAGTGGTATACTCATATTTATTGCCATGTATCAACAAGATCAGATAAAAAAAAATGTTTACTGAGATTCTAGTTCTGTGGAAGCTCTTCTAATTCTTTCAAATGAATGTGTATTTTTTTTATATCTGCTTAAGGCTCTTTCAACAGGGAAGAAAGCATAGAGAGTGTAATGAGAACTAAGTGTTTGAGTCACGTTTCAAGCAGCTAGCACAAACCGTGGTTGATTTAGAGTTCCAATTGCATGTATCTCTATAGGGGAAATCGAAGTGAAACCTAAAATTTCAAAGTGTACCTACAAACGAACGCTTCAACATAGAAGAACTAAATTTGTACAGCCATATGAAAAATGTTACACTGATCTTTCCTTCCAAGTATCAGCAACATCTGGTGAAAAAACATTTTCTGAAATTTCAGTAAACTCGGAGTTTTGTGGAAGCTCTCCAAACGGTTTCAAATGAAAGTGTATATTCCTTGTCTCCGTTTAGGGCTACTTCAACAGAAAATAGAACATAGAAAGTGCATTTAGAACTGATTGAGTCATTAAACATTCAAGCTGCTAGCACAATCTGTTTTTGATTTAGAGTTCCAAATGCATGTATCTATATACGGAAAAACAAACTGAAACCTAAAAATTCAAATTGTTCCTGCATATGAATGAGTCAACCTAGAAGAATGAAATTTGGGCAGCCAAGTGCAACTGGTATACTCATCTTTTCTACCAAATATCAACAGGATCAGTGAAAAAATATTTGCTGAAATTGCAGTAAACTCAGTTTTCTGTGGAATATGTGCAAATGCTTTCAAAAGAAAGTCTATTTTCCTGCTTCTGGTTAGAACTACTTCAACAGGGAACAAAGCAGAGAGACCACACTTAGATCTAATTGAGTGAGTCAAGTTTCAAGAAGTTAGCACAAACCAGGTTTGATATAGAGTTCCTAATGAATGTTCCCAATAGGGGAAAACAAAGTTCAACCAAAAAATTTAAAGTGTTCTTGCAAATGAATGCTTCAACCTAGAAGAATGAAATTTGGGCAGCGAAGTGCAACTGGGATACTCATCTTACCTGCCAAGTATCAACAATATTGGGTCAAAAAATATTTGCTGAGATTCAAGTAAACTGGAAGTTCTGTGCAAGCTATGCAAATGCTATCAAAAAAGTGAATTTTTCTTGCCACTGGTTATGGCTACTTCAATACAGATAAAAGCATAGAGAGCACACTGAGAACAAAATGAGTGATTCAAGTTTCAAGTATCTAGCACAAACCGTGTTTGATTTAGAGTTCCAAATATAAGAATCCATATAGGAAAAAATGTAGTGAAACCTAAAAATACCAAATGTTTCTGCAAATGAATGCTTCAACCTAGAAGAACAATATTTGGGCAGACAAGTGCATCTCATATACTCATCTCTACTGGCAAGTATCAACAAGATTGGGTGAAAAACTATTTCTTTAGATTCCAATAAACTTGAAATTCTGTGGAGGCTCTGCAAACACTTTCAAATGAAATTGGATTTTCCTTGCTTCAGCTTAGGGCTACTTCAAAAGGGAACAAAGTATTGAGAGTGCACTGAGAACTGATTGGGTGAGTCAAGTTTCAAGCAGCTAGCACAAATATGTTTGATTTTGACTTCAAAATGCATGCATCCCTATAGGGGAAAACGAAGTGAAACCTATAAATTCAAAGTGTTCCTGCCAACTAATGCTTCAACGTCAAAGAACGAAATTTGGGCAGCCAAGTGCAACTTGTATACTCATATTTCCTGCCAAGAATGAACAAGATTGGATGAAAAAATATTTGCTATGATTCTAGTAGCCTCAGAGTTCTGTGAAAGAACACCAAACCCATTTAAATGAAAGTGTATTTTATTGGCCTATGCTTAGGACTTGTGCCACAGTTATAAAAGCATAGAGATCATACAGAGAACTCTTGGAGTTACTCAAGTTTCAGAAAGATAGCACAAAACGTGTTTTATTTAGAGTTCCAAATGCCTGTATCCCTATAGTGGAAAACAAAGGGTAACCTAAAATATCAAAGTGTTCCTGCCAATGAACCCTTCAACCTAGAAGAACAAAAGATAGGCAGCCAAGTGCAACTGGTATACTCACCTTTCCTGCCAAGTATCAACAAGTTTGGGAGAAAAAATATTTGCTGAGATTCCAGTAAACTCGGAGTAATGTGGAAGCTCTGCTAATGCTTTCAAATAAAAGTGTATTTCCTTACCTGTGCTTAGGGCTACTTCATCAGGGGACAAAGTATAAAGAGCCCACTGACAACTAATTTAGGGAATCAAGTTTCAAGCATCTATCACAAACCAAATTTGATTTAGAGTTCCAAATGCCTGTATGCTTATAGGGGAAAACGAAGTGAAACATAAAATTCAAAGTGTGCCTGCAAACAAATGCTTCAACTTAGAAGAATGAAATTTGGGCAGTCAAGTGCAACTGGTATACTCATTTTTCCTGCCAAGTACCAACAAGATTGGGTGAAAAATATTTGCTGAGTTTACAGTAAAATTGGAGTTCTGTGGAAGCACTGCAAATGCATTCAAATGGAAGTATATTTCCCTTGCCTCTGCTTAGGACTTCTTAAATGGTGAAGAAATCATAGACAGCACACTGAGTACTTATTGAGAGAGTCAAGTTTCAAGAAACTAGCACAAACCATGTGTGATTTAGAATTCCAAATACATGTATCCCTATGGAGGAAAATCATATGAAACCTAAAAATTCAAAATGTTCCTGAAAACGAATGCTTCAACTCCAAAGAATGAAATTTGGGCAGCCAAGTGCAACCAGTGTAATAATCTTTTCTTCCATGTATCAAGGAGATCAGGTGAAAAAAATGTTTTCTGAGATTCCAGTAAATTCAGACTTCTGTGGAAGCTCTGGAATTGCTTTCATATGGAAGTGTATTTTCCTTGCCTATACTTAGGGCTACTACAACAGGAAATAAAACAGAGTGAGATCACTGTGAACTAATTGAATGGGTTAAGTTTCAAGCAACTAGCACAAACCGTGTTTGATTTAGAATTCCAAATGCATGTATCCCTATAGGGGAAAAGGAAGCAAAACTTAGAATTTCAAAGTGTTCCTGCCATCAAATATTCCAACCTAGTATTATGAATTTGAAGCAGCCACGTGAAACTGGGATACTCATCTTTCCTACCAAGTATCAACAAAATCGGGGGAAAAATATTTCCTGAAATTCCAGTAAACAGGGAGTTCTGTGGAAGCTCTGCAAATGCATTCAAATGAAAGTTTATTTTCCTTGCCTCTGCTTAGGGCTACGCAAATATTTTTTAGACCCAAATTTGTTGATTCTTTGCAGTAAAGATGAGTACACCAGTTGCACTTAACTGCCCAAATTTCGTTCTTCTTGGTGGAAGCTTTCATAGGAAGGAACACTTTGAATTTCTAAGTTTTCAATTAATATTCCCCTATAAAGAAACATGCATTTGGAACTCTATATCAAATAGGTTTTGTGCCAGCAGCTTGAACTTGAATCACTCAGTCACTTGTTAGTTTGAACTGTATGCTTTGTTCCCTGAGGATGTAGCCCTAAGCAGAGGCAAGGAAAATATACTTTCATTTGAATGCATTTTGAGAGCTTCTACAGAACTTCGAGTTTACTGGAAATTCAGCAAATATTTTTTTCACCCAATCTTTTTGATACATGGCAGGGAAGATGAGTACACCCGTTGCACTTGGTGGCCAATATTTCATTTTTCTACATTGAAGCCTCCATTGGCAGGAACACTTTGAAGTTTTAGGTTTCACTTCATTTTCCCTAAAGGGATACATGGATTTCGAACTCTAAATCAAACACGGTTTGTGCTAGCTGGTTAAAACTTGACTCACTCAATTAGTTCTCAGTGTGCTCCCTATGCTTTGTTCCCTGTTGAAGTAGACTTAAGCAGAGCCAAGAAAAATACACTTTCATTTCTAAGCGTTTGCAGAGCTTCCAAAGTATGTCGAGTTTAATGGAATCTCAGCAAAGAGTCTTTCACCCGAACTTGTTTATACTTGGCAAGAAATATGAAAATACCAGTTCCAGTTGGCTGCCCAAATTTCGTTCTTCTAGGTTGAAGCATTCCTTAGCATGATCACACTGAAATTTTTAGGTTTCACTTCGTTTTCCCCTATAGGGAGACATACATAAGGCACTCTACATCAAACAGGGAATGTGCTAGCTGGTTGAAACATGATACACTCTATTAGTAGTCAGTGCTCTCTCTATGCTTTGTTTCCTTTTAATAGAGCCCTAAGTAGAGACCAGGAAAGTACACTTTATTAGAGAGTGTTTGCAGACCTTCCCCAGAACTCCCAGTTTACTAAAATCTTAGCAAATATTCTACGAGCTGATCTTGGTGATACTTGGCAGAAAACTTGAGTATACCATTTCCACTTGGCTGCCCACATTTAGTTCTTGTAGCTTGAAGCGTCCGTTGCCAGGAACACTATGAAATTTTAGTTTTCACTTCATATTCCCCTAGAGGGAAACATACATTTGGAACTGTACATCAAACAGGTTTTGGGCTAGCTGCATGAACTTGACTCACACAATCACTTCTCACTGCACTCTCTATGCTTTGTTCCCTGTTGAAATAGACCTAAGCAGAGGCAAGGAAAACACACTTTTATTTGAAAGCATTTGCACTGCTTCCACGGAACTCTGAGTTTACTGGAATCTCAGCAAATATTTTTTCACCCAATCTTGTAAATACTTGGCAGGAAAAAGGAGTATTCCAGTTGCCCTTTGTTGCCCAAATTTTGATATTCCAGGTTGAAGCGTTCATTGGCAGGAACACTTTGAATATTTAGGTTTCACTTCGTGTTTTCCTGATAGGGATACATGCATTTGGAACTGTAAACCAAACATAGTTTGTGCTAGCACCATTAACCTTGACTCACTCAATTAGATCTCACTGCATACTCTATGTTTTTAATGTCTATAGAAGTAGCCATAAGCAGAGGCAAGCAAAATACACTTTCATTTATAAATGTTTGCAGAGCTTCCACAGAACTCCGAGTTTACTGGAATCTCAGCAATTATTTTTTCACCTGATCTCTTTGATACTTGGCAGGAAGATGAGTATACATTTTGCACTTGGTTGCCCAAATTTTGTTCTTCTATATTGAAGCATTTGTTGGCAGGAATACTTTGAATATTTTAGGTTTCACTTTGTTTTCCCCTATGGGGATACATGGATTTGGAACTCTGTATCAAACAGATTTTGTGCCAGCTCCTTGAAGCTTGATTCACTCAATCTGTTCTCAGTGGGCTCCTCATGCTTTGTTCCCTGTTGATGTAGCCCTAAGCAGAGGCAAGGAAAATGCAGAGCTTCCACAGAACTCTGAGTTTATTGAAATCTCAGCAAATATTTTTTTCACAAATGAACTTGTTGATACTTTGCAGTAAAGATGAGTACACCAGTTGCACTTAACTGCCCCGATTTTGTTCTTCTTTGTGGAAGCTTTCTTAGGAAGGAACACTTTGAATTTCTCAGGTTTCACTTCTTATTCCCCTATAGGGAAACATGCATTTGGAACTCTATATCAAATAGGTTTTGGGCCAGGAGCTTGAACTTGACTCACTCAATCACTTGTACGTATGCTCTGTATGCTTTGTTCCCTGTGGATGTAGCCTTAAGCAGAGGCAAGGAAAATACACTTTCATTTAAATGCATTTTGAGAGCTTCTACAGAACTTCGAGTTTACTGGAAATTCAGCAAATATTTTTTCACCCAATCTTGTTGATACATGGCAGGAAAGATGAGTATACCAGTTGAACTTGGCTGCCCAATTTGCATTCTTCTAGGTTGCAGCGTTTGACAGCAGGAACACTTTGAATTTTTAGATTTCACTTCCTTTTAACCTATAGGGATACATGGATTTGGAAGTCTGTATCAAACAGTGTTTGAGCCCGCTGCTTGAAACTTGACTCACTTAATCTATTCTCAGTGTGCTCTTTATATGTTGTTCCGTGTTGATATAGCCCTAAGCAGAGGCAAAAAATGCAGAGCTTTCACAGAAATCCGAGTTTATTGAAATGTCAACAAATATTTTTTTTCACGTGAACTTGTTCATACTTGGCAGTGAAGATGAGTACACCAGTTGCACTTAACTGCCCAAATTTTGTTTTTTTTGGTGGAAGCTTTCTTAGGAATTAACACTTTAAATTTTTAGGTTTCACTTCATTTTCCCCTATAGGGATACATGCATTTGAAACTCTAAATCAAACATGGTTTGTGCTAGCTGCTTGAACGTTGACTCACTCAATTAGTTCTCAGTGTGCTCTATATACTTTGTTCCCTGATGAAGTAGCCCTAAGCAGAGGAAAGTAAAATTTACTTTCATTTGAATGCGTTTTCAGAGCTTCCACAGAACTCTGAGTTTACTGGAATCTCAGAAAATATTCGTTCAACCGATCTTGTTGATACTTGGCAGGAAAGATGAGTATACCAGTTGCACTTGGCTGCCCAAATTGCATTCTTCTACATTGCAGCATTCGTTGGTAGCAATAATGAATTTTTGGGTTTCACTTCGTTTTCCCTTATAGGGATACATACTTTTGCAACTATATATAAAACAGAGTTTGTGCTAGCTGCTTGAAACATGTCTCAGTCAATTAGTAGTTAGTGCACTCTCTGTGCTCTGTTCCCTGTTAATGAAGCCCTAAGCAGAGGCAAGGAAAATTCATTTTAATTTGAAGGTGTATGCAGAGCTTCCACAGAACTCCCAGTTTACTAAAATCTCAGCAAATATTCTATCACCCGATCTTGGTGATACTTGACAGGAATGATGTGGATACCACTTCCAATTTCTGCCCTAATTTAGTTCTTCTAGGTTGAAGGGTTCATTGCAAGAAAAACTTTGAAATCTTTATGTTTCACTTCATATTCCCCTATATGGAAACATACATTTGGAAATGTACATCAAACAGGTTTGAGCACAGCTGTTTGAACTTGACTCATTCAATCACTTCTCAGTGCACTCTCTATCCTTTGTTCCCTGTTGAAATAGCACTATGAAGAGGCAAGGAAAATACACTACTAATTGGAAGCATTTGCAGAGCTTCCACAGAACACCAAGTTTACTGGAATCTCAGCAATATGTTTTGACCCAATGTTGTTGATACTTGGCAGAAAAGATGAGTATTCCTGTTGCCTTTGCTCCCCAAGTTTTGATATTCTAGGTTGAAGCGTTGGTTGGCAGGAACACTTTGAATTTTTAGGTTTCACTTTGTGTTTCCCCTAGAGGGATACATGCATTTGGAACTGTAAATCAAACACAGATTCTTCTAGCTCCTTGAAACCTGACTCACTCAATTAGTCCCTAGTGCACTCTCTATGCTTTTTTCCTGTAAAAGTAGCCCTAAGCAGAGGCAAGCAAAATACACTTTCATTTTGAAGTGTTTGCAGAGCTTCCAGAGAAATCCGAATTTACTGTAATCTCAGCAATTATTTTTTCTTCTGATCTTATTGATACTTGGCAGGAAAGTTGAGTATACCAGTTGCACTTGGCTGCCCAAATTTTGTTCTTCTATATTGAAGTGATCATTGGCAGAAAAACTTTGAATTTGAAGGTTTCAATTACTTTTCCCCTATAGGGATACGTTGACTTTGAACTCTATATCAAACAGGGTTTGTGGTAGTAGTTAGAAACTTGACTCACTCAATTACTTTTCAGTGCACTCTCTATGCTTTTTTCTCTGTTGATGTAGCCCTAAGGAGAGGCAATCAAAATACCCTTTCATTTGAATGTGTTTGCAGAGCTTCCACAGAACTCCAAGTTTACTTGAAACTCAACAAATATTTTTTCACTCGAACTTGTTGAAACCTGGCAAAAATATGAGTATACCATTTGCACTTGGTCTCCCAAATTTTATTCTTTTATGTGGAAGCATTCATTGGCAGAAACACTTTGAATTTTTAGGTTTTACTTCGTTTTCCCCTGTAGGGATACATGCATTTGGAACTCTAAATCAAACACAGTTTGTGGTAGCTGCTTGAAACTTGACTTACTCTATTCATTCTCAGTGCACTCTCTATGCTTCTTCCCTGTTGCAGTACCCCTAAGTGGAGGCAAAAAAAAATACAGTTTCATTTCTAAGGGTTTGCAGAGCTTCCACTAAAATCAGAGTTTACCAGATTCAGCCAATATTCTTTAAAAAGATCTTTTTCATACTTGGCAAGAAAGATGAGTATTTCAATTGTACTCAGCTGACAAAATTTCATTCTTCTAGTTTTAAGTATTCTTTGGCAGGAACACTTTAAATCTTTTAGGTTTACTTCATTTTCCCCTATAGAGATACATGCATTTGGAACTCTAAATCAAGCACGGTTTGTGCTAGATGCTTAAAACTTTACTCACTCAATTACTATTCATTGTACCCTCTATGCTTTGGTCCTTTTTGAAGTAGCCCTAAGCAGTGGAAAGAAAAGTACACTTTCATTTAAGTGCATTTAAAATGCTTCCACAGAACTCTGAGTTTACTGGATTTTCAGCAAATATTTTTTTCCCCTGATCTTGTTGATACTTTTCAGGAAAGTTGAGTTAACACTTGCACGTGCCTGCCCATATTTCATTTTTCTATGTTGAAGCCTTTTTCGGCAGGAACACTTTGAAGTTTTAGTTTCACTTTCTTTTCCCTTATAGGGATACATGGATTTGGAACTCTAAATCAACCATGGTTTGTGCTAGTGGGTTGAAACTTAACTAACCCAATTACTTCTTCAGTGTGCTCCCTATGCTGTGTTCCCTCTTTAAGTTGCCCTAAGCAGAGGCAAGGAAAATATACTTTCATTTCTAAGCATTTGCAGAGCTTCCAAAGAATGCTGAGTTTACTGGAATATCAGTAAATATTCTTTCACCCAAACTTGTTGATACTTGGCAAGAAAAATGAGGATACAAGTTGCAGTTGGCTGCCCAAATTTCATTCTTCTAGTTTGAAGCATTCCTTAGCATCATCACTTTGAAATTGTTAGGTTTCACATCATTTTACCTTATAGGAATACATACATTTGGCACTCTGCATCAAAAATTGTATGTGGTATCTGCTTGAAATATGACTCACTCAATTAGTAGTCACTGCACTCTCTATGCTTTGTTCCCTTTTAAGAAAGCCCTAAGCAGGGTCCAGGAAAATACACTTTAATTTGAAAGTGTTTGCAGACCTTCCCCAGAACTCCCAGTTTACTAAAATCTCAGCAAATACTCTATCACCTGATCTTGGTGATACTTGGCAGGAAACTTGGGTATACCATTTCCACTTGGCTGTCCAAATTTCGTTCTTCTAGGTTGAAGTGTTCGTTGCCAGGAACACTTTGATTTTTTTTTGTTTTCACTTCATATTCCCCTAGAGGGAAACATATATTTGGCACTGAAGATCAAACAGGTTTGGGGCCAGCTGCTTGAACTTGACTCCCTCATTCAATTCTCAGTGCGCTCTCTATGCTTTGTTCAGTGTTGAAATAGCCCTAAGCAGAGGTAAAGAAAATACACGTTTATTTGAAAGCATTTGCAGTGCTTCCACAGAACTCTGAGTTTACTGGAATCTCAGCAAATATTTTTTTCACCCAATATTGTAGATACTTGGCAGGTATTTGGAGTATTCCAGTTGCCCTTTGCTGCCCAAATTTTGATATTCTAATTTGAAATGTTCCTTGGCAGGAACACTTTGAATATTCAGGTTTCACTTCATGTTTTCCCTATAGGGATACATGCATTTGGAACTGTAAATCAAACACAGTTTGTGCTAGCACCTTTAAAGTGGACTCACTCCATTAGTTCTCACTGCACTCTTTATCCTTTTTTTTTTCTCTGTAGAGGTAGCCCTAAGCAGAGGCAAGCAAAATCCACTTTCATTTTGAAGTGATTGCAAATCTTCCACAGAACACCGAGTTTATTGTAATATCAGCAATTATTTTTTCACCTGATCTATTTGATACTTGGCAGGAAAGTTGAGTATACCATTTGCACTTGGCTGCCCAAATTTCGTTTTTTCTATACTGAAGTGTTCATTGGCAGTAACACTTTGAATTTTGGTGGTTTCACTTACTTTTCCCCTATAGGGATACATTGATTTTGAACTCTATATCAAACAGTGTTTTTTGGTAGTTGTTAGAAACTTGACTCACTCAATTACTTTTCAGTGCACTCTCTATGCTTTTTTCTCTGTTGATGTAGCCCTAAGCAGAGGCAAGGAAAATACCCTTTCATTTGAAAGTGTTTGCAGAGCTTCCACAGAACTCCGAGTTTACGTGAAAGGCAGCAAATATTTTTTCACTCGAACTTGTTGAAACCTGGCAAAAATATGAGTATACCAATTGCACTAGGTCTCCCGAATTTTATTAGTCTCTGTGGAATCATTCATTGGCAGAAACACTTTGAATTTTTAGGTTTCACTTCGTTTTCCCCTGTAGGGATACATGCATTTAGAACTCTAAATCAAACACAGTTTTTGGTAGCTGCTTGAAACTTAACTCACTCAATTCATTCTCAGTGCACTCTCTATGCTTTGTTCTCTGTTGATGTAGCCCTATGTGGAGGCAAAAAAAGACACTTTCATTTCTAAGCGTTTGCAGAGCTTCCACAAAAATCAGAGTTTACAGTAAATTCAGCAAATATTCTTTCAACCGATATTTTTTATACTTTGCAAGAAAGATGAGTATTCCAATTGTACTCGGCTGCCAAAATTTCATTCTTCTAGTTTTAAGCATTCGTTGGCACGAAGACTTTACATCTTTTAGGTTTACTTCATTTTCCTCTTTAGGGATACATGCATTTGGAACTCTAAATCAAACACGGTTTGTGCTAGATGCTTAAGATTTGACGCAATAAATTACTACTCATTATACACTCTGTATTTGGTCTTTGTTGAAGTAGCCCTAAGCAGTGGAAAGAAAAATATGCTTTCATTTGAATGCATTTAAAGAGCTTCCACAGAACTCCAAGATTACTGGAATATCAGCAAATATTTTTTTCTCCTGATCTTGTTGGTACTTGGCAGGAAAGTTGAGTTAACACCTGCACGTGCCTGCCCATATTTCATTTTTCTACATTGAAGCCTTCCTTGGCAGGAACACTTTGAAGTCTTAGGTTTCACTTCCTTTTCCCCTATAGGGATACATGGATTTGGAACGCTAAATCAACCACAGTTTGTGCTAGCGAGTTGAAATTTGACTCACTCAATTAGTTCTCAGTGTGCTCCCTATGCTTTGATCCCTGTTGAAGTAGCCCTAAGCAGAGACAAGGAAAATACACTTTCATTTCTAAGTGTTTGCAGAGCTTCCAAAGAATGCAATTTTTACTGGAAACTCAGCAAATATTCTTTCACCCGAACTTGTTGATACTTGGCAAAAAAAATGAGGATATCAGTTGCAGTTGGCTGCTCGAATTTCATTCTTCTAGGTTGAAGCATCCATTAGCATAATCACTCTTAATTTTTTAGGTTTCACTTAGTTTTCCCCTATAGGGATACATGCATTTGGCACTCTACATCAAACAGGGTATGTGCTAGCTGCTTGAAACATGATGCACTCAATTAGTAGTCAGTGCACCCTCTATTATTTGTTCTCTTTTAAGAGAGCCCTAAGCAGAGGTCAGGAAAATACACTTTAATTAGAAAGTGTTTGCAGACCTTCCCCAAAATACCCAGTTTACTAAAATCTCAGCAAATATTCTGTCACCTGATCTTGGTGATACATGGCAGGAAACTTGAGTATGCTATTTCCACTTGGCTTCCCAAATTTAGTTTTCTAGGTTGAAGAGTTCGTTGCCAGGAACACTTTGAATTTTTTAGGGTTCACTTCATATTCCGCTCTAGGTAAATATACATTTGGAACTGTACATCAAACAGTTTTAGGCCAGCTGCTTGAATTTTATTCACTCAATCAATGCTCAAGGTGCTCTCTTTGATTTGTTCCTTGTTGAAATATCCCTAAGCAAAGTCAAGGAAAATCCACATTTATTTGAAAGCATTTGCAGAGCTTCCACAGAACTCCGAGTTTACTGGAATTTCAGCAATTATTTTTTCAACTGATCTCTTTGATACTTGGTAGGAAAGATGAGTATACCAGTTGCACTTGGCTGCCCAAATTTCGTTCTTCTATATTGAAACGTGCGTTGGCACGAAAACTTTGAATTTTTTAGGTTTCATTTCGTTTACCCCTATTGGGACACATACATTTGGAACACTAAATCAAATAATAAAAATGTTTTTGCCCGATGTTTGTAATTTGGCTGACTCAATCAATTCTCAGTGCACTCTCTATGCCTTTTTCTCTGTTGATGTAGCCCTATACAGAGGCAAAGAAAATACACTTTCATTTGAAAGTGTTTGTAGTGGTTCCACAGAACTCCGAATTTACTGGAACCTCAGCAAATATTTTTTCACCCAATCTTGTTGAAACGTGGCAGAAAAGATGAGTATATGACTTGCACTTGGCTTCCTAAATTATGTTCTTCTATGTGGAAGCATTCATTGGCAGGAACACTTTGAATTTTAGGTTTCACTTTGTTTTCCTCTAAAGGGATACATGTATTTGGAACTCTAAATCAAACATGGTGGTTGGAGCTGCTTGAAACTTGACTCACTCAATTAGTTCTCAGAGTGCTCTCTATGTTTTATTCCCTTTTGAAATACCCCTAAGTGCTCTCTATGCTTTATTCCCTTTTGAAATACCCCTAAGAGGCAAAAAACATAAACTTTCATTTCTAAGTGTTTGCAGAGCTTCCCCAATACAACGAGTTTACTGGAATCTCAGCAAATATTCTTTCACCAAATCTTGTTGATACTTGGTATGAAAGATCAATATTACACTTACACTTGGCTGCCAAAATTTTATTCTTCTAGCTTTAAGCATTCATTGGCAGGAACACTTTGAATATTTTATGTTTCACTTCATTTTCCCCTAATGGGGCACATGCATTTGGAACTCTAAATCAAACAGGTTTTGTCCTAGCAGCTTGAAAGTTAACTCACTCAATTAGTTCTCAGTGCACTGTGTATGCTTTGTTCCCTTTTGAAGTAGCCCTAAAGGAAAATATTCTTTCATTTTTAAGCATTTGCAGAGCTTCCAAAGAACTCTGAGTTTACTGTAATTTCATAAAATATTTTATTATCAGATCTTGATGATACTTGCCAGGAAAGAAGCCTATATCAGTTGCACTTGGCTGTTGAAATTTCATACTTCTAGGTTGAAGCATTCTTTGGCAGAAACTCTTTGAATTTTTGTGTTTCACTTCATTTTCCCTTATAGGGATACATACCTTTGGTACTCTACATCAAACAGGGTTTGTGCCAGCTGCTTGAAATTTGACTCACTCAATCAGTTCTCAGTGTGCTCTCTATGCTTTGATCTCTGTTGAAGTAGCCATTAGCAAATCCAAGGAAAATACACTTTCATTTGAAAGCATTCACAGAGCTTCCACAGAACTCTTATTTTACAGGAATATCAGCAATTTTTTTCACCCAATCTTGTTGATTCTTGGCAGAAAATATTAGTATTCCATTTGCATTTGGCTGCACAAATTTTGATCTTCTAGATTGAATCATTCCTTGGCAGGAACACTTTTAATTTTTAGGTTTCACTTCGTTTTCCCCTATAGGGATACACGGATTCGGAAATTTACATCAACCATGGTTTGTGCTAGCTGCTTGAAACTTGACTCACTCAATTAGTTCTCAGTGTTCTCTCTCTGTTTTTTTCCCTGTTTAAGTAGCCCTAAGCAGAGCCAAGGAAACTACACTTTCATTTGAAAGAATTTGCAGAGCTTCCACAGAACTCCCAGTTTACTGGAATCTCAGCAAATATTCTTTCATCTCATCTTGTTGATACTTGGCAGGAAAGATGAGTGCACCAACTCCACTTGGCTGCTCAAATTTAGTTCTTCAAGGTTGAAGCATTCATTGGCAGTAGCACTTTGAATTTTTCAGATTCCCCTTCATTTTCCCCTATAGGGACACATGTATTTGGAACTCTAATTCAAACACTATTTGTGCTAGCGGTTTGTAACTTGACTCACACAATTAGTTCTCAGTGCACTCTCTATGCTTTTTTCCCATTGAAGTAGCACTAAGAAGAGGTATGGAAAATAATTTTTCATTTGAAAGCATTTCCAGAGCTTCCACAGGACTCTGAGTTAACTGGGATCTCAGCAATTTTTTTTCACCAGATCTTGTTGATATTTGGAGAGGAAAAGTAAGTGTACCAGTTGCACTTGGATGCTCAAATTTAGTTCTTCTAGGTGGAAGTGTTCGTTTTCAGGAATACTTTGAACTTTAGGTTTTAAATTCATTTTTACCTATAGGGATACATTAATTTGGAACTCTAAATCAAACACGGTTTGTGTTAGCTGCTTTAATTTGAATCTCTCAATTAGTTCTCAGTGCACTCTCCATGCTTTGTTCTCTGTTGATGTAGACTTAAGCAGAGGCAAGGAAAATACACTTTCATTTGTAAACATTTCAAGAACTTTCACAGAACTCCTACTTTATTGGAATTTCAGTAAATATTTTTTCACCCAATCATGATGAAACGTTTAAGAAAATGTGGGTATACCAGTTTCACTTGGACGCCCAAATTTTATTCTTCTATGTGGAAGCGTTCGTTGGCAAGTACAGTTTGAATTTTTATGTTACACTTCACATGCATTTGGAACTCTAAATCAAACACGGTTTGTGGTAGCTGCTTGAAACTTGACTCACTAAATTAATTCTCACTGTGCTCTCTATGCTTTATTCCCTGTTAAAGTAGTCCTAAGTTGATGCAAACAAAATACACTTTAATTTCTAAGCCTTTACAGAGCTTCAAAAAAACTCTGAGATTACCGGAATCCCAGAAAATATTCTTTCATCCGATCTGGTTGATAGTTCGCAGTATAGATGAGTATTCCAGTTGATCTTGGCTTCGAAAATTTCATTCTTCTAGGTTTAAGCATTTATTGGCAGGAAAACTTTGAATATTTTAGGTTTCACTTCATTTTCCCCTATTTAGATACATGCATTTGGAACTCTAAACCAAACACAGTTTGTGCTAGCTGCTTGAAACTTTACTCACTCAATTCATTCTCAGTGCACTCTCTGTGATTTGTTGAAGTATCCCTAAGCAGAGGGAAGTAAAATACACTTTCATTTGAAAGCATTTGCAGAGCTTCCTCATAACTCTGAGTTTCCTGGAATGTCAGCAAATTCTTTTTCACCAGATCTATTTGATACTTTGAAGGAATTATCTGTACACCTGCTGTACTTTGCCTCACAAATTTCATTCTTATAGGATGAAGCATTCTTTTTCATTGACACCTCAAATTTTTAGGTTTCACTTCATTTTTCCCTTTAGGGATAGAGGCATTTGAAACTCTAAATAAAACATGGTTTGTTTTAGCTTCTTGAATCTTGACACACTCAATTAGTTCTCAGTGCTCTCTCTATGCTTTGTTCCCTGTTTAAGTAGCCCTAAGCAGAGGCAATGAAAAGACACTTTCAATAGAAAGCATTTACCAAGCTTCCTCAGAACTCTGAGTTTACTGGAGTCTCAGCAAATATTTTTTGACCTGATCTTGTTGATAATTGGAAGAAATGATCAGTACTCCAGTTGCATTTCATCCCCTTCTGGGTTCTTCTGGATTGAAGCATTCGTTTGCAGGAAAGTTTGAACTTTTACGTATCACCCCTTTTTCTGCTATATGGATAGAGGCAGTTGGAACTCTAAATCAAGCATGTTTTGTGATACTTGCTTGAAACACTACAAACTCAATTAGTTTTCAGTGTGCTCTCAATGCTTTAATCCCTTTTGAATTAGCCCTATGCAGAGGCAAGGAAAAAATAACTTTTATTTGAAAGAATTTGCCAAGCTCCCACAGAACTTTGAGTTTACTGGAATATTAGCAAATACTTTTTCAACCAATTTTGTTGATATTTTAAATAAAGGATCGGATCTCCAGTCACACTTGGCACCCCAAATTCATTATTCTATGTTGAAGCATTGATTTGTAAAAACACTTTCAATTTATAGGTTTCATTTTGTTTTCCACTATAGGGAGAGATGCAGTTGGAACTCAAAATCACACATAGTTTGTGCTAGCTGCATGAAACTTGACACACTCAATTAGTTCTCAGTGTTCTATGATTTATTTCTCTGTTGAAGTAGCCCTATCCAGAGGCAAGGAAAAAACACTTTCATTGGAAAGTGTTTGCTAAACTTCTACAGAACTTTGAGTTTTTTGGAGTCTCATGAAATATGTTTTTCAACAACTCTTGTTGAAACTTTGAAGAAATGACCGGTACTCCAGTCACACTTTGTTTCCTTCTGGGTTCTTCTCACTTGAATCATGGGATTGCAGGAACACTTTGAATTTTTAGGTTTCAATTCCTTTCCCCCTATATAGATAGAAGCATTTAAAAGTCTAATTCAAACATGGTTTGTGCTAGCTCTTTGAAACTTGACACACTTAATTATTTCACAGTGCACTCTGTATGCTTTGTTCCCTGTTGAAGTAGCTCTAAGCAGAGACAAAGAAAAAACACTTTCATTTGAAGGAGTTTGTCAAACTTCCACAGAACTCTGAGTTTACTGGAGTCTCATCCAAGATCTTTTTTTATCCTATGTTGTTGACACTTGGCAAGAATAATCAGTATTCCAGTCGCACTTTGCCCCCCACATTTTATTCTTCTGTGTTGAAGCATTCTTTACAAGTACCCTTTGAAATTTTAGGTTTCACTTTGTTATCCCCTATAGGGATAGATGCATTTGGGACTCTAAATAAAACATGGCTTGTGCTAGTTGGTTGATACTGGACACACTCAATTAGTTCTCAGTGTCCTCACTATGATTTTTTTTCCTGTTTAAGTAGCATTAAGCAGAGTCAAAAAAAACAAAACAAAACAAAACAAAACACTTTCATTTGAAGAAGTTTGCCAAGCTTCACTTATCTATGAGTTTCTTGGATTCTCAGCAAATATTTTTTTTAACCAAAACCTGTTAATACATGATGACAGGAATGATCAGTACTCCAGTTGTATTTGGCCATCCAAAGTTCATTCTTCTAGGTTGAAGCATTCATTTGCAGGAGCACATTGAATTTTTGGGTTTCAATACATTGATACCTGGAAAAAATGATCAGTACTCCAGTCGTACTTGGCTCCCCAATTTCATTTTTCTATGTTGAAACATTCGTTTGCAGGATCCCTTTGAATTCTTAGGTTTCACTTCATTTTCCCCTATAGACATAGAGGTATTTGGGCCTCTAAATCGAACATGGTTTGTGATACCTGCTTGAAACTTGACACAGTTAATTAGTTCTCAGGGCACTCTCTATGATTTGTTCCCTGTTTAAGTAGCCCTATGCAGATGCACGAAAAAAAAAAACACTTTCATTTTAAAGCATTTGAGATGTTTCTACAGAACTCTGAGTTTACTGAAATCTCAGCAAATATTATTAAATGGAATCTTGTTGATAGTTTGAAGGAATGATCAGTACTCCAATTGCAATTGGTTCCCAAAATTTCATTCTTCTGGGTTGAACCGTTCGTTTAGAGGAACACTTTGAAATTTTAGGTTTCACTTCATTTTCCCCTAAAGGAATAGATGCAGTTGGAACTGTAAATCAAACATGGTTTGTGCTAGTTTATTAAAATTGGCACACTCAATTAGTTCTAAGAGTGTTCTCTATGTTTTTTTCCCTGTTGAAGAAGAACTAAGCAGAGGCAAGAAAAAAAAAAAAACACTTTCATTTGAATGCATTTATTAAGCTTCCACAGAACTCTAAATTTACTGGAATCTCAGCAATTATTTTTTCACCCGATTCTGTTGATACTTTGCAGGAATGATTGTTAACCCAGTTGCATTTGGCCTCCCAAGTTTTATTCTTCTAGGTTGAAGCGTTCATTTGCAGGAATACTCTGAATATTTAGGTTTCACTTCATTTTCCCCATAGGAATAGAGGAACTTGGGACTCTAAATCAAACAAGGTATGTGCTAGTTTCTTGAAAATTGACCCACTTGGTAAGTTCTCAGTGTGTGCTCTATGCTTTGTTCCCTGTTGAAATAGCCTTAAGCAGAGGCACACTTTGTTTGCAGTAACAATTTGATTTTTAGGTTTTGCTTCTTTTCCCCCTCTTGGGATAGAGTCAGTTGAAAATGTAAATCAAATATGGTTTCGTCTAGATGCTTGAAAGTTGACATATTCAATTAGGTCTCAGTGTGCACTGTATGCCCTGTTGCATCTTGAAGTAGCACTAATCAGAGGCAAGGAAAAAATACATTCATTTGAAAGTGTTTGCCATGCTTCCACAGAACTCCTAGTTTACTGGAATTACAGAAAACATTTTTTTCAAGAGCTATTGTTGATACATTGAAGCAATGATTGGTACTCCAGTCACACTCACCCCCCCCCATATTGTATTCTTCTAATTTGAAGCGTTTGTTTGCAGGATTGTTTTGAATTTTTAGGTTTCACTTCATTTTCCCCTATAGGGATAGAGGCAGGAGGAACCCTAAATTGAACATGTTTTCTGCTAGCTGCTTGAAACTTGACACAATCAATTAGTTCTCTGTGTGCTCTCTCTGCATTGTTCTCTCTTGACGTTGCCCTAAGCAGAGGCAAGGAAAAAACACTTTAATTTGAAAGTGTTTGCCATGCTTCAACAGAATTTCTAGTTTACTGGAATCTCAGGAAATATTTTTTCACCCAATCTTGTTGATGCTTTGATGCAATGATCAGAACTCCAGTCACACTCAGCCCCCCAAATTTCATTCTTCTAAGTAGAAGCTTTCGTTTGCAGGAACACGTTGAATTTTTAGATTTCATTTCATTTTCCCCTGCAGTGATAGATGCAGTTGGAACTCTAAGTCAAACACGGTTGGTGCTAGCTGCTTGAAACTTGACATACTCAATTAGTTCTTAGTGCACTCTTTATGTCTTGTTCCCTGTGGAAGTAGAGATAAGCAGAGCCAAGAAAAATGAGTTTCATTTGAAAGTGTTTACCAAGCTTTCATAGAATTCAGAGTTTACTGGAATCTCAGCAATTATTTTTTCACCTGATTTTGTTGATAATTTGAAGGAGTTACTGGTACTGCAGTCACACTTGGCCCACCACATTTCATTTTTCTAGGTTGAATCATTTGTTTCCAGGAACACTTTGAATTTTTAGATTTCAATTCATTTTCCCCTATTGGGATATAGTTAGTTGGAACTCCAAATCAAACATGGATTATGCTAGCTGCTTTAAACTTGACACACTCAATAAATTATCAGTGTGCTCTCTATACTTTATTCCCTGTTGAACTAGCCCAAAACAGCAGAAAAAAGAAAACACAAAAAACCAAAAACAAAACAAAACAAAACAACAACAAAAAACACTTTCAATTGAAAGTGTTTCCCAAGCTTCCACATAACTTTGATTTTACTGGAATCTCAGCAAATATTTTTTCACCCTATCTTGTTGATACTTGTCAGGATTGATGGGTATTCTAGTCGAACTTGGCCCCCCAAAATTCATTCTTCTAGGTTTTAGCGTTCATTTGAAGGAACACTTTGAAATTTTAGGTTTCACTTCATTTCCCCCTATGGTGATACAGGCAGTTGGAACTCTAATTGAAACAGGGTTTGTGATGGCAGCTTGAAACTTGACACACTGAATTAATTCTCAGTACACTCTATGCTTTGTTCCCTTTCACAGTAGCCCTCAGCAGAGGCAAGGAAAAAAAAAAACATTCATTTGAAAGTGCTTGCCAAGGTGCCACAGAACTCCGATTTTCCTGGAATCTCAGCAAATACTTTTTTCACCCAATTTAGTTGATTCTTTGAAAGTATGATTGGTACTCCTGTCACACTTGGTCGCCTGAATTTCATTCTCCTAGAATGAAGCGTTCGTTTGCAGAAACACTTTAAATTTTTAGGTTTCACTTCATTTTCTCCATAAGGATAGACGCAGTTCGAACTCTAAATCGAACATGGTTTGTGCTAGCAGCTTGAAACGTGACACAGTCAATTAGTTCTCAGTGAGCACTTTATGCTTTGTTCCCTCTTGAAGTAGCCTTAAGCAGAGGGAAGGAAAGAACACTTTCATTTGAAAGTGTCTGCCATACTTCTTCAGAATTCTGAGATTACTGGAATCTCAGCAAATATTTTTTCACTGATATTATTGATACGTGGCAGGAATCATCGGTACTCCAGTCACACTTGGCCCCCCAAATTTTGTTCTTGTCAATTGAAGCTTACGTTTGCATGAACGCTTTGAATTTTTAGGTTTCATTTTATTTTCCCCTGTAGTGATAGATGTAGTTGGAACTCTAAATCAAACATGGTTTATGCTAGCTGCTTGAAAATTGACATAATCAATTAGTTCTCAGTGCACTGTCTATGGTTTCTTCCCTGTTGTAGTAGCAATTAGCAGAGATAAGGAAAACCACTTTCATTTGAAATCATTGTCAAGCTTCCATAGAATTCCCATTTTACTAGAATCTCAGGAAATGTTTTTTTTCACCCAATTTTGTTGATACTTGGTAGGAATGATCAGGTCACCAGTCACACTTTGTTCACCAAATTTCACTATTCTAGGTTGAAGCATTCATTTGCAGGAATACTTTGCATTTTTAGATTTCACTTTGTTTTCCCTTATAGGGTGGATGCAGTTGGAACTCTATATCAAACTTGGTTTGTGCTGGCTGCTTGAACCTTAACACATTCAATTAATTCTCTGTTCACTCTCTTTGCTTTATTTCCTGTTGAAGTAGTCCAAAGCAGAAGTAAGAAAAAAAGTCTTTCATTTGAAAGCATTTGCCAAGCTTTCATAGAACTCAGATTTTACTGGAATGTCAGCAAATATTTTTTCACCAGTCTTGATGATGCTTTGGAGGAATTACTCTTACTCAAGTCACACTTGCCCCCCACATTTCATTTTTCTATGTTTAAACATTTGTTTGCAGAAACACTTTGAATTTTTGCATTTCAATTCCTTTTCCCCTATTAGGAAAGAGGCATTTGGAACTCCAAATCAAACATGGATTTTGCTAGCTGCTTAAAACTTGACACTCTCAATTAGTTCTCAGTGTGCTCTCTCTGTATTGTTCCCTGTTGAACTAGCCATAAGCAGAGGAAATAAATAAATAAATAATAAAAATTAAAACATTCAATTGAAAGCATTTGCCAAGCTTCCACAGAACTCAGAGTTTACTGGAATTTCAGCAAATATTTTTTTTTTCTCCCAAACTTTTTGATGATTTCAAGGAATGATCAGTATTCCAGTTGCACTTGGCCTCCCAAATTTCATTCTTCTAGGTTGAAGCTTTCTTTTACTAGAACACTTTGAATTTTTGAGATTCACTTCGTTTTCCCCTATAGGGATAGAGGCAGTTGGAACTCTATATCAAACATAGTTTTTGCTGGCTGCATGAAGCTTGATACACTCAATTAGTTCTCAGTTTCCTCTCTATACTTTGGTCCCTGTTGCAGTAGCTCTAAGCAGAGGCAAGAAGAAAAAAACATTCAAATGAAAGCATTTTCCAAGCTGCCACAGAACTCCAAGTTTACTGGAATCTCAGAAAATATTTTTTACCCAATCTAGTTGATACATTGAAGGTATGATTGGTACTCCATTCGCACTTGGCCTCCCAAATTTCATTCTCCTAGGATGAAGCATTCGTGTGCAGGAACATTTTGAATTCTTAGGTTTCACTTTGTTTTCCTCTCTAGGAATAAATACCGTTGGAACTCTAAACCAAACATGGTCTGTGCTAGCTGCTGGTAACTTGACACAGTCAATTATTTATCAGTGTACTCTCTATGATTTGTTCCCTGTTGAAGTAGCCCTACACTGAGGCAAGGAAAAAACTCTTTCTTTTGAAAGCATTTGCCAGGCTTCCACAGAACTCGAGCTTATTGGAATCTCAGCAAATATTTTTTCACCTGATCTTATTGATACTTTCAAGAAATGATTGGTGTTCCAGTCACTCTTGGCCCCCCAAATATCTATATTCTAGGTTGAAGCGTTCATTTGCAGAAACACATTCAATTTTTATATTTCACTTCATTTTGCACTATAGGAAGAGAGGTAGTTGGAACCCTAAATTGAACATGGTTTGTGGTAACTACTTGAAAATTGACACACTCATTTAGTTCTCAGTTCACTCTCTATGCTTTGTTCCCCATTGAAGAAGACCTAAGCAGAGGCAAGGAAGAAACCCTTTCATTTGAAAGCATTTGCCAAGTATGCACAGAACTCTGAGTTTAGTGGAATCTTGGCAAATATTGACACATCAATTGTTCCCTGTTGAAGTAGCGATAAGCAGAAGTAAGGAAAAAAAACACTTTCATTTGAAATCTTTGCCAAGCATCCACAGAACTCTGAGTTTACTAGTATCTAAGCAAATATTTTTTCACCCAATTATGTTGATACTTGGCAACAATGATTGGTACACTGGCCACACTTGGCCCCCCAAATTTCATTATTCTAGTTTGAAGGGTTAGTTTGCAGGAACACTTAGAATTTTAAGGTTTCACTTCTTTTTCCTCTATAGGGATAGAGGCAGTTGGATCTCTATATCAAATGCATTTTGTGATGGCTGGTTGAACCTTAACACACTCAATTAGATCTCAGTTAACTCTCTGCTTTGTTCCCTGTTGAAGTAGCCCTAAGCAGAGGCAAGGAAATAAGACTTTCGTTTGAAACCATTTGCCAAGCTTTCATAGAACTCAGAGTTTACTGGAATATCAGGAATTATTTTTTCACCTGATCTTGTTGATACTATGAAGAAATGATTGGTACTCTGTTTGCACAAGGCCCACCAAATATCATTCTTCTATGTTGAAGCGTTCATTTGAAGGAACACTTTGAAATTTTAGGTTTCACTTCCTTTACCTGTTTAGGGATATAGGCAGTAGGAATTCTACATCAAACACAGTTTGTGCTAGCTGCTTGAAACATGACACACTCAATTGGTTCTCAGTGAACTCACTATGGTTTGTTTCCTGTTGAAGTAGCCCTAAGAAGAGGCAAGAAAAAAACACTTTCATTTGAAAGTGTATGCTGTGCTTCCACAGAATTCTGAGTTTACTGGAATCTCAGCAAGATTTTTTCACCTGATCGTCTTGATACTGGGCAAGAATTATCGGTATTGCAGACTCACTTGACACACAAGTTTCATTCTTCTAGGTTGAAAGATTCAATTGCAGGAACACTTTGAATTTTTAGGTTTCAATTCTTTTTTTTCCTATAGAGATACAGGCATTTGCAACTCCAAATCAAACATGGATTGTGCTAGCCACTTTAAACTTGACACACTAAATAAGTTCTCAGTGTGCTCTCTATGCTTTTTTTTCTGTTGAACTAGCCCAAAGCAGAGGTAAAAACCAACCAACCAACCAAGAAACAAACAAACAAATAACACTTTCAATTTAAAGCGTTTCCCAAGCTTCCACATAACTTTGAGTTTACTGGAATCTCAGCAAATATTTTTTTCACCTGATTTAGTTGATACTTGTCAGGAATGAATGGTATTCCAGTTGCACTTGGCCCCTCAAAATTCATTCTTCTAGGTTGAAGCGTTCATTTTCAAGAACTCTTTGAATTTTTTGGTTTAATTTCATTTTCCCCTATAGGAATACAGGTAGTTGGAACTCTAATTGAAACAGGGTTTGTGCTTGCAGTTTGAAACTTGACACACTCAATTAATTCTCAGTGTGCTCTCTATGCTTTGTTCCCTTTTACAGTAGCCCTAAGAAGAGGCAAGAAAAAAAATCATTCATTTGAAAGCATTTGCAAAGCTGCCACAGAACTCCGAGTTTACTGGAATCTCAGCAAATATTTTTTCACCCGATCTAGTTGATACTTTGAAGGTTTGATTGTACTCCTGTCACACTTGCCCCCTGAATTTCTTTCTCCTAGGACAAAACATTCATTTGCAGGAACACTTTGTATTTTGAGGTTTCACTTCATTTTCTCTATAGGGATAGAGGCAGTTCAAACTCTAAATCGAACATGGTTTGTGCTAGCTGCTTGAAACGTCATGCAGTCAATTAGTTCTCAGTGCACTCTTTATGCTTTGTTCCCTCTTGAAGTACCCCTAAGCAGAGGCAAGAAAAGAACACTTTTATTTGAAAGTGTCTGCCATACTTCTTCAGAATTATGAGTTTACTGGAATCTCAGCAAATATTCTTTCACTGATCTTGTTGATACTTGGCAGGAATGATCTGTACTCCAGTCGCACTTTGCCTCCCAAATTTTGTTCTTGTCATTTGAAACTTTCCTTTGAATGAACACTTTGAATTTTTAGGTATCACTTTATTTCCCCTGTATTAATAGATGTAGTTTGAACTCTAAATTGATGAGGGCCACAGACAAGTCATGATGGCACCTGGCACTTTGCCAGAGGGAATGGTTTGTGAAGTAATGTCAGGGAGCCATTAAGATGATGGAGATTCCTTAATGACTGACTGCTGTGTCTAGATTATTAATGAAATTAAGCTGTGTGTAATTAGTTGGGTATATATATACTTCTCTGTCCCCTAATAAAGTGGCTCCCACTGTATCAACCTTCACAAGTTCCTTGTCAGTCACCCCCCATTTATTTCGCCCAGCCAGACTGCACAGATGGTGGCCCATCTGGGAAGCACCGGGATGCTCAGGGGTAAGTGACAATGAAAGGCTGCCTGTCCTTAGAATTAGATAGGACAGGAGCAAATCTGCTCATACCTAGAAGTAGACAGGATGAGAGGAAGAATGGATGTTTCGAGAAAATGGAGAAGATTGATACAGTATGTTTGTGTCTTGTTTTGTCTTAGTGTGTTGAATTGCTATGTGACAAAAATATGGAAGGGGTGTTAAGTAAATTGTTGAAGGAAGGAGGCACCCGAGTGGAATCAAGAACAGTTATGGCATATGTTGATAAAAGACCTGGAAATCTGGTCAGAAAAAGGAAGAAAATTCAGAGAAAAAAAGATTATCAGGGAAGGAATTACAACAGGAGGCTGCTATTAATGTCTTTTCACTACTGGAGGATGCATGAAGCAAGGAGGTGGCTGCCACATGCGCGAGCTGGTCACAGCGCAGCAGGGACTTTCCAAGCTGCAGTGGCAGCGGCCACCAACTTTTCCCCTCCACCGCCCAGCCAGCAGGACACCACTGCCACAAGCCCAAACCAGGACCTGACATGGACGCACAGTGTCACAGGCTCTTGCTTCCTGTGCCCCGTGGCATTTTGAGTCTGGGTGACTCCCCAGGCCATGTGGGGATGCCCAGGGATGCTACAGCTGGCAGCAAAGATGCACTGGCTTCCCTGAAGTTTGGTCATTTCTAATGTCAATAACTACAATGGTTCTCTCACACCTGGAGGCTAATGAGTAATGAAAACCATTAAGGCCTATTTCAAATGTAAAAAACCTTTAGATAATTACTAAATTGTTCAGAAGGTTGTTTTTTTAATGGAATGCTACAGGATTTTCCTTATCCAGCATTGCTGGAGTTCCTGCCTTCCTCCCAGTGCCAGTGAGGACAAGGGTGGAGGGATTTCCAGTGTTGCTGAGAACTGTATGAGACTTCAGATCATCATAGCTGATTGCTGTTTCTGCTGCTACATCTTAAGCTAGCTGCCTGCAGAACTTACCTGGACTGTGAATTACCTGGACTGTGAACTTACCTGGACTTTGATTTAATTAATCTATTGAGCTTTGATCTTATCTGGACTGTGAACTTACTTGGATTGTGATTTACCTGGACTATGTGTTACTTATATACAATGTGAGCTATCTGTTGATGCAACGAATTTTGGTAGTACTGGGGTATTTTTCCTGATGGTGTCATTGGTGGTATAATTTTTCCAAGGGCTTCTTACTTGGAGCCATCAATTGGCTTGGTATCCTGGCATTTTGTATCTTCCCCCTTCTGCTTGTAGCAGGTTATCCACAGTACGGCTAATAATGCTGGGCTGGTAGTCAATGATGGGTAAGATCCCATTACAATGGTACCAACCTAAGACAGGAAGCTGATGATTTGAGGTCAGACCATCTAATGATGGGTAAGGACCATATGCAGTATTGGACAACCTAAAACGGTCACAATCCATAAGCCACATACTTGTTGTTTAAATTAAACAAAAGGGAGAAAAGATGACTGGCCATAGACAAATCAAGATGGCACCTGCCACTTTGCAAGAGGGAGTGGTTTGTGAAGTAATGCCAGCGAGCCATTAAGATGATAGAGATTCCTTAATGACTGACTGCTGTGTCTATCTAGATTATGTCAATTAAGTTAAGCTATGTGTAATCATTAAGATGATGAGGATTCCTTATTGGTTGACTGCTGTATCTAGTTTATGTTAATTAAGTAAAACTGTGTGTAATTAGTATATATACTTCTCTGTCACTTAATAAAGCGGCTCCCGCTGTATCAACCTTCACAAGTTCCTTGTCACTTGCCCCCCCCCCCGTTATTTTGCCCTGCCAGACTGCGGCACTACATTAAACAAGGTTTGTGGTAGCTGCTTGAAAATTGACATACTCAATTAGTTCTCAGTGCACTCTCTATGGTTTGTTCCCTTTTGAAGTAGCAATAACCAGAGACAAGGAAAAAAAAACACTTTCATTTGAAATCATTGTCATGCTTCCACAGAACACTGTTTACTAGAATCTCAGCAAATACTTTTTCACCCAATTTTTTTGATACTTGGGAGGAATGATTGGGTCTCCAGTCACACTTGGCCCCCCAGATTTCATTATTCTAGGTTTAAAGGTTCCTTTGTAGGAACACTTTGTATTTTAGGTTTCAATCCATTTTACCCTATAGGGATAGAGGCAATTGGAACTGTATATCAAAAATGGTTTGTGCTGCCTTCTTGAAACTAGACACACTCAATTAATTTTAAGTGTGCTCTACATGCTTTCTACCCTTTGAAGTAGGCCTAACCAGAGGCAAGGAAAAACACTTTCATTTGTAAGCATTTTCCAAGCTTCCACAAAACTCCGAGTTTACTGGAATCTCAGCAATCAATTTTTCACCCAAACTTATTGATACTTTGAAGGTATGATTGGTACTGTATTCACACTTTGCCCTCCACATTTAATTTTTCTAGGTTGAAGCTTTCGTTTGCAGGAACAGTTTTATTTTTAATATTTCAATTCTATTTTTGCTATTGCGATAGACACATTTGGAACTCCAAATCAAACATGGATTGTGCTAGCTGCTTAAAATTTTACACACTCAATTTGCTTTCAGTGTGCTTTCTATGCTTTGTTCCCTGTTGAAGTAGCCCAAAGAAGAGGCAAAATATAACCACTTTCAATTGAAAGCGTTTCCCAAGCTTCCACAGAACTCTGAGTTTACTGGAATCTCAACAATTTTTTTTTTCACAGGATCCTGTTGATACGTGTCAGGAATGATCACTATTCCAGTCACACTTGGCCACCAAAATTCATTCTTGTAGGTTGAAGCGTTCATTTAAAGGAACACTTTGAATTTTTTTAGGTTTCACTTTACTTTCCCCTGTAGGGATAGGGGCAGTTGGAAACTGTAAATCAAACACGGTTTGTGCTAGCTCCTTGAAAATTTAAACAATGAATTAGATGCTAGTGCACTCTCCATGCTTTGTTCCCTGTTGAGGTAGCCCTAAGAAGAGGCAAGAAAAAAAACACTTTAATTTGAAAGTGTTAGCTAAGCTTCCACAGAACTCAGAGTTTATTGGAAGCTCAACAAATATTTTTTCACTGATCTTGTTGATACTTGACAGGACTGTTCATAACTTGAGTTTCACTTGACACCCCAAATTTCATTCTTCTAAGTTGAAACGTTCGTTTGCAGAAACAGTTTGAAATTTTACATTTTGCTTCTTTTTCCACTCTTGGGATAGAGGCATTGGAAATGTAAATTGAACATGGTTTGGGCTAGCTGCTTGAAACTTGACACATTCAATTACTTCTCAGTATGCACTCCATGTTTTTTCCCCCTTTTGAAGAGGCCCTAATCAGAGGCAAGGGAAAAAAAAAAACCTTTAATTTTAAAGAGATTGCCAGGCTTCCATAGGACTCCTAGTTTACTGGAATATCAGCAAATATTTTTTTCAATTGATCTTGTTGATACTGAGCAGGAATATTCATAACTCCAGTTTCACATGGCACCACAGATTTTATTCTTCTAGGTTGAAGCGTTCAATTGCACATACACTTTGAATTTTTAGGTTTCACTTTGTTTTCCCCTATAGGGATAGAGGCAGATGGAACTCAATATCAGTCATGGTTTGTTCTAGCTGCTTGAAACCTGACACACTCAATGAGTTTTAAGTGTGGTCTCTAAGTTTTGTTCCCTTTGAATTAGACCTAAACAGAGGCAAAAAACAAAACAAAAACAAACAAACAAACAAACAAAAAAAAACCCCTTTGATTTGAAAGCATTTCCCAGGCTTACACAGACCTTTGAAATTACTTTAATTTCAGCAAATATTTTCTTCACTGGATCTTGTTCAAACTTGCATGAATGATCAGTATTCTATTCACACTTGGCTTACCAAATGACATTCTTCTAGGTGAAGTGTTCGTTTTCAGGAACACTTTAAATTTTTAGGTTTCACTTCGTTTTTACCTGTAGAGATAGATTCATTTTAAACTCTATATCAAACATGGTTTGTGCTGGCGACTTGAAACTTGACACAGTCATTTAGTTCTCAGTGTGCTCTCTTTGCTTTTTTTTTTTTTTTTTTTTTTTTTTTTTTTTTTTTTTTTTGGTGAAGTAGCCCTAAGCAGAGGCAAAGAAAAAATACTTTCATTTGAAAGTGTTTGACAAGTTGCCACAGAACTCACTGGAATATCAGCAAATATATTTTCACCCAATGTTATTGATACTTTGAAGCAATGATCCATAATACAGTCACACATGGCACCCCAAAATTCATTTTTCTAGGGTGAAGCGTTTGTTTGCAGAAACACTTTGAATCCCTTCATTTCCTCTTATAGAGATAAATGCAGTTGGAACTCTAAATCAAATAAGGTTTGTGCTAGCTGCTGGAAACTTGACACACTCAATTGATTCTCAGTGTGTTCTCTATGCTAAGCAGAGGCAAGGAAAAACACTTTCATTTGAAATCATTTGCCATGCTTCCACAGAACTCCTAGTTTACTGAAATCTCAGCAAATATGTTTTCACCAGATCTTGTTGATACTTGGCAGGAATGATCTTTCTTCCAGTCAAACTTTGCCCCCCTAATGTCATTCTTCTCAGTTGAAGCATTCGTTTCCAGGAACACTTTGAATTTAGGTTTCAGTTCGTTTTCCCCTACAGGGAGAGAGGCAGTTGGAACTCTAAACCAAACATGGTTTGTGCTAGCTGCTTGAAACTTGACACATTCAATTAGATCTCTGTTTTCTCTCTATGCTTTGTTCTGTGTTGTAGTAGCCCAAAGCAGTGGCAAGGAAAAAGCTGTTTCATTTGCAAGCATTTGCCAAGCTTTCACAAAACTCCAAATTTACTGGATTTTCAGCAAATATTATTCACCTGATATTGTTGATACTTTGAAGGTATGATTGGTACTCCTTGAGCAGTTTGCCATCCAAATTTCATTATCCTAGGTATAAGTGTTCGTTTTCAGGAACACTTTGACTTTATAGTTTTCACTTTGTTATTCCCCATAGGGATAGAGGAAGGTGTAACCCTTAATCATACATGGTTTGGGCTAGCTGCTTGAAACTTGAGGCACTTAATAAGTTTGCAGTGCACTCTCTATGAGTTGTTACCTGTTGGAATAGCCCTAAACAGAGACAAAAAAAAACAGACTATTTTTGAAAGCATTTGCCAAGCTTCCACAGAACTCTGAAATTACTGGAATTACCTTCTAGGTTGAAACATTCATTTTCAGGAACACATTTAATTTCTAGCTTTCATTTCGTTTTCCACTATAACATTTAAAATCTAAATTGAACATGGTTTTTGTTAGTTCCTTGAAAATTGACACACTCAATTAGTTCTTAGTGCACTCTCTATGCTTTGTTCACCATTGAAGTAGCCCTAAGCAGAGGCAAGGAAAAAACACCTTCATTTGAAAGTGTTTGACAAGCTTCCACAGAACTCCTTTACTAGAATCTCAGCAAATATTTTTTCACCTGATCTTGTTGTTACTTGACAGGAATGATTGGTACACCAGTCACACTGGGCCCCCCAAATTTCATTAATCTAGGTTAAAGGGTTCGTTTGCAGTAATGCTTTAAATTTTTAGGTTTCACTTCATTTTCCCCTATAGGGATAGAGGCAGTTGGGACTCTATCAAACATGGTTTGTGCTGGCTGCTTGAAACTAGACACACTCAATTAGTTTTCAGTGTGCTCTCCATGCTTTTTCCCTGTTAAAGTAGCCCTAAGGAGAGGCAAGGAAAAAGCACTTTCATTTGAAAGCATTTTTCGTGCTTCCACAGAACTCTGAGTATACTGGAATCTTAGGAACTATTTTTCACCCAAACTTGTTGATACTTTGAAGGAATGACTGGTACTGAAGTAGCATTTCGCCCCCTCCCCCCACAGTTCATATTTCTAGGTTGAAGCTTTCATTTGCAGGAACATTTATAATTTTTAGATTTCAATTATTATTATTTTTTTCTATTGCAATAGATGTGGTCGGAACTCCAAATCAAACATCCATTGTGTTAGCCGCTTGAAATTTGACACACTCAATTAGTTCTCAGTGTGCTTTCTATAGTTTCTTCCCTGTTTAACTAGCCCAAAGCAGAGGCAAAAATCCACTTTCAATTGAAAGCTTTTCCCAAGCTTCTACAGAACTCTGAGTGTTTTGGAATCTCAGCTAATATTTTTTTTTCACCCGATATTATCAATACTTGTCAGTAATGATGGGTATTCCAGTGGCACTTGGCCCCACAAAATTCATTCTTCTAGGATGAAGCATTTGTTTACAGGAAAAATTTAAATTTGGGGGTTTCACTCCATTTTCCCCTTTGGGGGTAGAGGGAGTTGAAACTCTAAATCAAACATGGTTTGTGCTGGATCCTTGAAAAATTAAACACTCAATTAGCTGTTAGTGCACTCTCCATGCTTTGTTCCCGTTTGAAGTAGCCCTGAGCAGAGGCAAGGAAAACACACTTTAATTTGAAAGTGTTTGCCAAGCTTCCATAGAACTCCGAATTTACTGGAAGCTCAGCAAATATTTTTTCACCTCATCTTGTTGTTACTTGTCAGGAAATATTTGTATACTCTTTCATTTGCAAGCATTTTCCAAGTTTCCACACAACTTATTTTTCTCCTATAGGGATAAAGGTAATTAAAACTCTAAATCGAACAAGGTTTGTGCTAGTTGCTTGAAACTTGACACACTCGATTAGTTCTCAGTGCACTCTCTATGCTTTGTTCGCTGTAGAAGTAGCCTTAAGCAGAGGCAAGGAAAAAAAAAACTTTTTATTTAGAATGCGTTTGCCAAGCTTCCACAGGATACAGTTTACTTATATAACATCAATTTTTTTTCACCTGATCTTCCTGATACTAGGCAAGAATTATCATAACTCCAGTTGCTCTTAGCCACCAAATTTTGGTTCTTCTTTGTTGAAGCATTCATTTACAGGAACACTTTGAATTTTTAGATTTCACTTTAGTTTCCACTATAGGGATAGATGCAGTTGGAACTCTAATTCAAACACAGATTGTGCTGGCTGGTTGAACCTTGACAAATTCAATTAATTCTCAGTTCATTCTCTATGTTTTGTTCACTGTTGACGTAGCCATAAGCAGAGGCAAGGAAAAAACACTTTCATGAGAAAGTGTTTGCCAAGCTACCAGAGAAATCTGAAATTACTTGAATTTCAGGAAACATTTTTTCATCATACCTTGTTAATACATGGCAGGAATGATCAGTACTCAAGTTCCATTTGGCCCCCCAAATTTCATTTTTCTAGGTTGAAGCATTCGTTTCAGGAAAAATGTGAATTTTTACGTTTCACTTCGTTTTCCATACAGGTATAGAGGCATTTGGAACCCTAAATAAACTCAATTAGTTCTCAGTTCCCTTTATATGATTTTTTTGCTGTTGAACTTGTCATAAGCAGACACACACACACACACACACACACACACACACAAATTCATTTGAAATTGTTTCCCAAACTTCCGAAAAACTCAGAGATTACAGGAATCTCAGCAAATATTTTTTTGACTTGATCTTGTTCATACTTGGCAGGAGTGATCAGTATTAGAGTTTCACTTGTTTCCCCAGATTTTATTCTTCTAGGATGGAGCGTTCGTTTGCAGGAACAGTTTGAATTTTTAGGTTTCACTTCATTTTCTGCTATAGGGATAAAGGCAGATGGAACTCTAAATCAATCATTGTTTGTTATAGCTGCTTGAAACTTGACACAATTAGTTTTCAGTGGGCAGTCTATACTTTGTTTACTTTTGAAGTAGCCCTAAGAGAGGCAAGGAAAAATCTCTTTCATTTGCAATATTTTCCATGCTTCCACAAAACTCTGAATTTACTGGATTTTCAGAAAATATTTTATCACCTGAAGTTGTTGATAATGTAAAGGAATGATTGGTACTCCAGCAGCACTTGGCCCCCCAAGTTTCATTCTTTTAGGTTGAAGCCTTATTTTGCAGGAACACTTTGAATTATTAGGTTTCACTTCATTTTCCCCTATAGGGATAAAGACAATTAAATCTGTAAATCAAACAAGGATTGGGATAGCTCCTTGAAACTTGACACACTCAAATAGTTCTCAGTGCACTCTCTATCATCTGTATCCTGTTGAAGTAGCCCTAAGCAGAGGCATGGAAAAAACACTTTCTTTAGAATGCATTTGCCAATCTAAAACAGAATCCAGTTTACTGGTATCTCAGCAAAAATTTTTTTCAACCATTCTTCCTAATAAGAGGAAGGTATTATCGGAACTCCAGTTGCTCTTAGCCCCCCACATTTGGTTTTTCTTTGTTGAAGCATTCGTTTACAGGAACACTTTGAATTTTAGGTTTCACTTCATTTTCCACTATAGGGATAGATGCATTTGGAATGCTAAACCGAACATGGTTTGTGCTACCTGGTTGAAACTTGACACACTCAATTATTTCTCAGTGCACGCTCTATGCTTTGTTCCCTGCTGACCTAGCCATAAGCAGAGGCAACGAAAATTACTTTAATTTTAAAGCGTTTGCCAACCTTCCACAGAAATCCAAGATAACTCGAATTTCAGATAATATTTTTCACCATACCTTGTTGATTCTTGGCAGGAATGATCAGTACACAAGTCACATTTGGCCCCCCAAATTTCATTTTTCTAGGACAAGCGTTTGTGTGAGGAAAACTTTGAATTTTTAGGTTTCAATTATTTTTTCCCTATAGGTATAGAAGCAGTTAAAACTCTAAATCAAACTCGGTTTTTGCTAGCTGCTTGAAAGCTGACACTTTACTTCCCAGTGCCTTTTCTATTACTTTTTCCCTGTTGAACTAGCCCTAAGCAGAGGCAAAAAAAAAAAAATACGCTTTCATTTGAAAGTATTTCCCAAGCTTAAACAAAATTCTGAGTTTACTGGAATCTCAGCAAATATTTAATCCACTAGATCTTGTTCATACTTGGCAGGAATGATCAGTATTGCAGTCACACTTGGCCCCCCAAATGTCATTCTTCTAGGTGAAGCATTCTTTGTAGGAACAACTTGAATTTTTTTCAGTTTCACTTTGTTTTCCACTATAAGGATACAAGCAGTTGGAACTCTATATTAAACACTGTTTATGCTGGTGGCTGGAAACTTAACACACTCAATTACTTCACAGTGTGTTCTCTATGCTTTGTTCCTTGTTGAAGTGGCCCTAAGCAGAGGCAAAAAAATCATTTGAAAGCATTTACCAAGCTGCCACAGAACTCCGAGTTTGCTGGAATCTCAGCATATATTTTTTTATGCGATCTTGTTGATATTTGCCAGGAATGATCGGTACTCCAGTAGCTCTTAGCCCCTCAAATTTCATTGTTTTCAGTTGAAGCATTCATTTACAAATTCGGTTTGTGCTAGTTGCTTGAATCTTGACACACTCAATGTGTTCTCAGTGAACTCTCTATATTATGTTCCCTGTTGAAGTAGCCGTGAAAAGAGGCAAGGAAAATACACTTTCATTTGAATGCTTTTGCATGCTTCCCCTGAAATCTCAGTTTACTGGAATCTCACCAAATATCTTTTCACCCAATCTTCTTGATACTTGCAAGGAATGATCGGTACTCCAGTCACACTTTTCCCCACAATTTCATTCTTCTAGGTTGAAGCATTCGTTTTCAGGAACACTGAATTTTTAGGTTTCACTTTGTTTTCCTCTATAGGGATATAGGTAGATGGAACTCTAAATCAAACATGGTTTGTGCTAGCTGTTTGAAACCTGATACACTCAATTAGTTCTCAGTGCACTCTTCATGCTTTTTTCCCTGAAGTTGCCTTAAGCAGAGGAAAAAAAAAAACAATTTCATTTCTAAGTGTTTGCCAAGCAGCCAAAGAATTCCATGATTACTGGAATCTCAACAAATATTTTTTCACACGATCTTCTTGATAATGGCAAAAATGATTGGTACTCCAGTCTCACTTGGCCCCAAATTTCATTTTTCTATGTGGAAGCATTCATTTGCAGGCAAATTTTGAATTTTTAGATTTCACTTTTTTTCCCTATAACAACAGAGGCTTTTGGAACTCTAAATCAAACATGGTGTTTGCTAGCTTTTTGAAACTTGACAGTCCCAATTAGTTCTCAGTGCACTCTCTATAATTTGTTTCCTATTGAAGTAGCTCTAAACAAAGGCAAGAAAAGACACGTTCATTTAAAAGCATGTACTAAGCTTCCACAAAACTCCAAGTTTACTGAAAACTCAGCAAATATTTGTTCACCCGATCTTTTGATACTTTGAAGGAATGGTTGATTCTCCAGTCACAATTGGCCCTCTAAATTTTATTATTCTAGGTTGCAGAGTTCGTTTTATGGAACACTTTGAATTTTTAGGTTTATCTTATTTTCCCTTAAATGAATAGAGGCAGTTGCAACTCTAAATCAAACATGTTTGTGCTAGCTACTTGAAACCTTGACACATTCAATTAGTTCTCAGTGCACTCTCTATGCTTTCTTCCCTTTTGATGTATCCCTAAGATGTGGCAAGGAAAGAATACTTTCATTTGAAAGATTTTCCCAAGCTTCCACAGCACTATGAGTTTAATGGAATATCAGCAAATATTTTT
>NW_026692958.1:0-6175 GCF_021218885.2 Marmota monax
GATTCAAACATCTACCACAAACCATGTTTGTATTAGAGTTCCAAATGCATCGGCTGCTCTTCTCCCTGTGGAAACACATAAACAGACCCCTGACTCCAGACAATTACAGGGTGAGGACCTTTCCATTGTCCTGTTAGAATATCCTTCCAAAGTACCTTGGGCTTATGCACATTTTTTGGACACATATGCCTTTCCTCAGCACTAAGTCCTGATGAATCCAAATTTAAAAAGTTTAGAGTAAAAAGGGTTATTTTAAGTTTATCTTTGGGGAATACATACCCCTTCTCAATTCCTTCTTTTTGCTTTAATAAGTACATTTTAATCGTTTGATGAGCTCTTTCAACTATGCCTTGTTCCTGTGGATTGTATGGTATTCCTGTTATATGAGTAATGCCAAATGATGAGCAAAATTGTTTAAAAGAGGTAGAAGTATAACCAGGGGCATTATCTGTTTTTAACTGTTTTGGAACGCCCACAGTGGCAAAATTTTGTAAGCAATGACCTATAACATCTTTAGTTTTTTCTCCAGCATGAAGGTAGCCCATCAAAAATCCAGAAGAAGTATCAACTGTAACATGCAAATATTTTAATTTTCCAAATTCTGGCAAGTGTGTGACGTCCATCTGCCAAATATGGTTAGGTATCAATCCTCTAGGATTGACTCCAAGATTAACTTGTGGTAAAAAGGTCACACAATTTGACATTGTTTTATTATTTGTCTAGCTTGTTTCTTAGTTATTTTAAAGTGCTTTTGTAAAGTATTAGCATTGACATGGAACCTTTTATGAAAATTTATAGCTTCTTCTAGTGTAGAGAAAATATGTATGTCATGTGTAGTTTTATCTGCTAAATCATTGCCCAAACTAAGGGCTCCAGGCAATCTTGTATGTGCCCTGATATGTCCTATAAAGAATGGATCTTTTCTGTCCCAGATTAGACTTTGTATGGTGGAAAGCAAAGAGAAAACAGTAGAGGAAGGGGAAATCCTACCAGCATCTTCAAGGGATACTATAGCATTAACTATATACTGACTATTGGAAAATAAATTAAACACAGAATCTTTAAACATCACAAAAGCTTGTAATACTGCATTAAGCTCTCCCTTTTGAGCTGATTGTTTGGGTACTAAAAATGTAAAAGTTTGATCAGGTGTAACTATTGCTGCTGTACCATTATTTGATCCATCAGTGAATATATTTGGAGCATTCATGATAGGTGTTTTTCTTGTCATTTTTGGAAAAATTACAGGATGTGATGACCAAAAAGACAATAAAGGATTAGATGTAAGTGGTTATCAAATGAAACATTAGATTTGCACATGATTATTGCCCAAGTATTTAACTCATTAGCTAACTCATCAATTTGATTCATAGTATATGGAGTAATAATTTTATTGGGAGAAATTCCAAACACTCCCTTTGCTGCTTTTATTCCTTTGAGTATTAATTGTCCTACAGCCTCAGGATACCTAGTAAGAATAGTGTTAGGAGAATAAGATAAATGTATCCATAATAATGGACCTTCTTGCCAAAATACTCCTGTAGGAATATTTTTTGTTGGTAATACAATAAATAATAAAGGCAAACTTATATCAATTCTATCCAAATGCATATTTTCCATATATGTTTCAGTGATTTTTAATGCCTTTCTTGCTTCAGGCATTAACATTCAGGGTGAATTTAGATCTGATGGACCTTTTAGGATATCAAATAAAGGTCCTATCCAATTTATGTCTCCTAATAACTTTTGAAAGTCGTTAAGTGATTTGAGTTGATCTACTCGTATTTGAATTTTTGGTGGATGGACCATGGTTGAGGATAATAGAACTCCTAAATAATTAATTGGAAAATTTAATTGTACTTTATCTATTGCTATCTCTAGATTATAATTTTTTAATAAATTTGTAAGTGTGGCATAACACTCTAGCAATGTGTTTTTAGCTTTGTGTGCTAATAATACATCATCCATATAGTGAAATATTTGTAGTTCAGGATTTTGATTTCTAAGTGGCTGGATTACTTTGTTAACATAAATTTGACACGTATTTGGGCTGTTAGCCATCCCTTGAGGGAGTACTTTCCATTCATATCTCTGATCAGGGCCTTCATGATTCTGTGCAGGGATAGTAAATGCAAAACGTGGACTATCCTCAGGATGAATTGGAATTGAAAAAAAAACAATCTTTAATATCTATAACTAAAACATACCAAGTTTTTGGCAAAGCAGACAATTGAGGAATCCCTGATTGAGCAGTTCCCTAATAACCATCTCATTATTAATGGCTCTTAAATCTTGCAATAATCTCCATCTACCAGATTTCTTTTTGATGACAAAAATGGGTGTATTATGGGGAGATACAGAAGGTTGTATATGTCCTTCTGCTAATTGTTGTTTGACCAGGTCATGGGCTGCTTGTATCTTTTCTTAATCAGGGGCCATTGAGGAACCCATACTTGTCTTTCTGATTTCCAAGTAATTTTTATTGTCTCAGTGGCCCTTTCTGAAAATCCAACCCATGTCTCTCTATTCCTTGATCTATTTGTATTGGTGCTGCTATACCTTGTTCTTGTTTTTCTAATCTTTTTCCTTTCCTAAAACATTGTCTAGTTGTAATAGTGGGTGCATTTTTGTTGATGTTATTTGTTAATGTCACACCTAATTGATCTAGGACATCTTGTCCCCATAAATTTACGGGAAGATGATCCAATACATATGGCTGTATAGTTCCTTCACATCCTTCAGGATTCTTCCAATCTAATACCATTGCACTTCTATGGGGATTAGTCACCACTAATAGGCCTCAAAGCGTTTGAGTGGCTTGTTGTAATGGCCAATGTTTTGGCCATTCTTGACGAGAGATGATGCTAAGGTCTGCACCTGTATCCAGTAGCCCATTAAATTCATGTCCTTGAGTATTTAGTTTTAGCATGGGGTGAGAATCTAAATTTAAAGAAAGCATAGCCCAATGTACACTTGTGGAGCCTAATCCCTTGGAACCTCTTTCTACAGCACGACTGGAAAATTTATCATGTAGGCTTGGTATTATTAGTAACTGTGCTATTCTATCTCCTGGTGAAATTACTGATATACCCTTTGGAGAACTGGCTATAATTTTTATTTCACCTTCATAATTGGGATCAATTACCCCAGAACTTATCATAAGTCCTTTTAGAGTAGAAGAGCTGCATCCCAATAATAAGCCTACTGTTCCTTTGGGAAGAGGTCCTTTTACTCCTGTGGGAATGATTTGAACTCCCATCGCTGGAGTTAGTACTGCTCTGGTGGAGGCGCAGATGTCCAACCCTGTGCTCCCTCTGGTTTGTCTGATGAGGGATCTGATGGACAATGTGTCCTGGGCACTACCCTGATGGGGTTGCTGGGTTCCTCCAGTGCTCCGTATATTTGTGATTTTGGGCTCCGGAGCATTGGGCCCCCCTGTCCATTTTTTGGCAATGGAACCTGATGCCTTTCTCCATGATATTGTGGATAAACACCTGGTCCTTGTTCCTTTTTTGATAAAGGAGTACCCTCTATGGTGGTTTGAGAACGGCATTCATTAGCCCAATGTCTCCCTCTATGGCATTGTGGGCAAATACCCGGTATTCTACTCCTTTGATACCTAGTTTTGTTAAACCCTCCTCCTATGGGGCAATTCCTTTTAAAATGTCCTGTTTGTTCACAATTGTAGCATGTTCTTGGCCTGGCATCTAAAGCCTGTTTTACTGCAGCTGCCACAATTTGCCCTTGTTAATTAATGTCTCTGGCATCTAAAGCCTGTTTTACTGCAGCTGCCACGACTTGCTCTTGTTCATTAATGTCTCTACATAATTTAATATATGTGTTTAAATCTTCATGTTTCCATGGTCTAATGATACCTCTGCACCAACGATTCACTTGGTCATAATCCAGTTGTTTTATTAATGGCATTGTTTGTTCTGTATTCCCAAAAACTCTGGTAGCTGTTTGAATAAGCCTATCTACAAATTCAGCGTAAGATTCATTAGCTCCTTGTATTACCTTAGATAATTGACCTTGTAAACCTCCATGTCCTTGTAAAGTCTTCCATGCCCTAACCGCCTCTACAGCAATTTGTGCATATACGCCAGGATCATCTGCAATTTGTTGCTGCTTATCCTCATAGGGTCCCTTTCCTAACAACATATATAGATTTCTCTGAGGATAACCAGCTGCTGCATTTTGCCTAGCCGTCTCCTTGCAAAATTCCTCATTGGCAACCTTCCATAACAAGTATTGACCTCCATTTAGCATAGCTTTACACATAATAGCCCAATCTGCTGGCATCATGTTCAAGTCGTTAATGGATTCGACCAAGCTTACAGTGAAGGGTGCTTGAGGACCATAGGTTGTTACAGCCTCTTTTAGCTGCTTCACTATTTTGAAATTTAAAACATGGTGAATTCGCTGCCCTCCTACCTCAAATACAGGGCATGTTCATACTTGAGATCCTGTCTCAGGATCCGAACTATCAACTGCGGGGGTTGGGGACCTCCCAGCATATGGAGGTGGCCTTGTTAATTGGACATTTATGTCCTCTGGTGATAGAAAGGTGTTAGTAGCAGTCACCTTTTGTAACTTTCCCCCTGATGGCTTTTTCTGCTCTAAGCTTTCTTCCTCTATCTTTGTCTGAACTGAAGGCTTTGGACTAAGCAAACCAGATACAAACGTCCACAATGGCAATGTGCCAACTGGCAGAGTCCCTGGGCTGTTCTTTTCTATTCTTTTTAAATCTTCACCATGATGGTTCCATTGTGATATATTTAACACCTCCTCCATAAAAAGCTGGGCTACATTTTTGTATTGTATCAACGTATGCCCTGACTGTTCTTGATTTTACTGAGATGCCTCTTTCCTCTAAAAATTTACTTAACACTCTTTCAGTTTGTTGTTTACTAATTTCTGATCCCGTATTTCTACTATAATACAACCCAACAAGATGACACCAAACAAAACCGAGACAGAATGAAATAAAAATTGAACAACAAAAAGTCATTATAGCCTTTCTATCCTCCTGACATGTGCATCCGTCCTTTCTCGCTACCTGTTCCTCAGACGTAAAAAGTTTTTCCTCAGATGTGAGTGGTTTTTCTTCCGTCTCACTCATCTCCAGGGACAGGCAACTTAAAACAAAAGTGAAGCAAAACAAAAGAGGAATCTTAAAATGGCTACCCACCCTCTCGCCCTGCCCTCAGGGGTGAGCAGTTTACCTTATCATTTACCCTCAGTCACTCCCCATGTGAGCCACCAAATGCCGCAGTCTGGCTGGGCACAATTCAGGAGCCACTTGTCAAAAGAAACGAACTTTATTTTTAGAACCACACACGCCAAACAAAACAGCTCCTCAGGAAAAACCCTCAGAGCCCAACTACCACCACCGGCTTCCCCCAAGCCTCTCTCACAACCACAAGCCTCACCACCTCCCACAATCCTCCTTCTCTTGAGGCCAATTGGCTGGGTCACGTGGGCGGAGCCAAAAAAGTCCCCAATGAGCAGCTCCGTGGTCTGAAAGGGCAGGGAAACAGCGCAATGAGCATCACCGCAGAGGAGCCAATCGGCTATGTTGCTGGAGCACTCTGAGCCAATCATCATCTGGCAGTCTGAAAGTTTGCTGGGGCCCCTTCGGCTGTGGCTCTCAACAATAGGTATCTCAGCAAATATTTTTTTCACCCATTTTTCTTGATGCTCAGCAGGAATGATTGGTACTACAGTTGTACTTGGCCTCCACATTTCATTCTTCTAGTTTGAAGTGTTTGGTTGTAGGAACACTTTGAAATTTTGGTTTTCATTTGTTTTCCCCAATAGGAATAGAATCACTTGGAACTCTAAATCAAACATGGTTTGTGCTATCAGCTTCAAACTTGACAAACTCAATTAGTTCTCAGTGTGCTCTCTATGCATTGTTCTCTGTTGAAGTAGCCCTAAGAAGTGGCAAAGAAAAAGCAATTATATTTGGAAGCATTTGCCAATTTTCCACAGAACTCTGAGTTTACACTAATCTCAGCAAATATTTTTCACCCAATCTTGTTGATACTTTGACAGAATGATTGATACTCCATTCACACTTCAGTCCCCAAATTTCATTCTTCTAGGTTGAAGCATTCAATTGCAGGAACACTTTGAATTTTTAGGTTTCACTTCATTTTCCCCTACAAAGATG
>NW_026692959.1:0-2698 GCF_021218885.2 Marmota monax
TCAACAAATGGGCCAAGGACCTGAACAGACACTTCTCAGAGGAGGACATACAATCAATCAACAAGTACATGAAAAAATGCTCACCATCTCTAGCAGTCCGAGAAATGCAAATCAAAACCACCCTAAGATACCATCTCACTCCAGTAAGATTGGCAGCCATTATGAAGTCAAACAACAACAAGTGCTGGCGAGGATGTGGCGAAAAGGGTACTCTTGTACATTGCTGGTGGGACTGCAAACTGGTGCGGCCAATTTGGAAAGCAGTATGGAGATTTCTTGGAAAGCTGGGAATGGAACCACCATTTGACCCAGCTATTGCCCTTCTCGGACTATTCCCTGAATACCTTAAAAGAGCATACTACAGGGATACTGCCACATCGATGTTCATAGCAGCACAATTCACAATTGCTAGACTGTGGAACCAACCCAGATGCCCTTCAATAGATGAATGGATAAAAAAAATGTGGCATTTATACACCATGGAACATTACACAGCACTAAAAAATGACAAAATCATGGAATTTGCAGGGAAATGGATGGCACTAGAGCAGATTATGCTTAATGAAGCTATCCAATCCCTAAAAAACAAATGCCAAATGTCTTCTTTGATATAATGAGAGTAACTAAGAACAGAGTAGGGAGGAAGAGCATGAGAAGAAGATTAACATTAAACAGTGATGAGAGGTGGGAGGGAAAGGGAGAGAGAAGGGAAATTGCATGGAAATGGAAGGAGACCCTCAGGGTTATACAAAATTACATACAAGAGGAAGTGAGGGGAAAGGGGAAAAAAAGAAACAAGGGGGAGAAATGAATTACAGCAGATGGGGTAGAGAGAGAAGAGGGGAGGGGAGGGGAGGGAAGGGGGGATAGTAGAGGATAGGAAAGGAAGCAGAATACAACAGACACTAGTATGGCAATATGTAAATCAGTGGATGTGATTCTGCAATCTGTATACGGGGTAAAAATGGGAGTTCATAACCCACTTGAATCAAAGTGTGAAATATGATATTTCAAGAACTATGTAATGTTTTGAACAACCAACAATAAAAATTAAAAATAAAAATAAAAATCTACATCTCCTCCTAAAAAAAAAAAAAGAAAAAGAAAAATAAAAAGGATCGGTACTCTAGTGGCACTAGGCCCATCAAATTTCATTATTCTCGGTTGAAGTGTTTGTTTGCAGGAACAATTTGAATTTTTAGGTTTCACTTCCTTTTCCCCTAAAGGGATAGAGGTATTTGGAACTCAAAACCGAACATGCTTTGAGGTAGCTGCTAGAAACTTGACACACTAAATTACTTCTCAGTGCATTCTATGATTTGTTCTTTGTTGATGTAGCCCTAAGCCAAGGCAAGGAAAAACACTTTCATTTGAAAGCCTTTGCCAAGCTTCCACAGAACTCTGAGTTTATTGGAATCTCAGTAAATATTTTTTCACCTGATCTTGTTGATACTTTGAAGGAATGATCTTAAATTCACTGTAACTTGGCCACCCAAATTTACGTCTTATAAGTGGTAGCGTTCATTTGCAAAAACACTTTGAATTTTTAGGTTTCACCTTGTTTTCTTCTACAGGGATAGAGGCAATTGGAACTCTAAATCAAACATGGTTTGTGCTAGCTGCTTGAAACTTGACACACTCAATAAGTTTTCAGTTCGCTCTGTATGCTTTGTTCCCTGTTGAAGTAGCCCTGAACATAGGCAAGGAAAAATCACTTTCATTTGATAGTGTTTGCCAAGCCTCCACAGAACTCTGAGTTTACTGGAATCTCAGCAAATAATTTCTCATTCAATCTTGTTGAGACTTTGAAGGAATGATCGGTACTCCAGTGGCACATGTCCCCCAAATTTCATTCTTCTGGTTTGAATCATTTGTTTCCTGGAACACTTTGAATTTTTAGGTTTTACTTCATTTTTCCCTATAGTCTAGAGGAATTTGGAACTCTTAATCAAACATGGTTTGTGCAAGCTGCTTGAAACTTGACACACTGAATTAGTTCTCAATGTCCTCCCTATTTTTTGTTCCCTGTGAAATAACCTTAAGCAGAGGCATGGAAAAAACACGTTCATGTGAAAGCATTTGCCAAACTTCCACAGAAGTCCGAGTTTATTGGAATCCCAGCAAACATTTTTTTTCTCCTGATCTTGTTGATATGTAGAAGCAATGATTGATACTCCAGTCAAACTTGGCACCCGAAATTACATTCTTCTAGGTTGAAGCGTTTGTTTGCAGGAACAGTTTGAACTTTTAGGTTTCACTTCATTTTCCCCTTTAGGGATAGAGGCATTTGGAACTGTAAATCAAAGATAGTTTGTTCTAGCTGCTTGAAACTTGACACACTCAATCATTTCTCAGTGAGCTCTCTGTATTTTGTTCCCTATTGAAATAGCCCTTCACAGAGGCAAGGTATAAACACTTTCACTTTAAAGTGTTTGCCAAACTTCCACAGAACTCCGAGTTTACTGAAATTTCAGCAAGTATTTTGTCACTGATTTTGTTGACACTTTTAAGGAATGATTGGTATTCAAGAAACACTTGGTCTCCAAAATTTCAGTCTTCTAGGTTGAAGCATTCATTTGCAGAATCACTTTGAATTTTTAGGTTTCACTTCATTTTCCCCTATAGGGTGGGAGGCAGTTGGAACTTTAAATCAAACATGGTTTGTGCTAGCTGCTTGAAAAGTGACATGCTGAATTAG